>NC_036625.1:3007092-3301440 GCF_900079805.1 Fusarium fujikuroi IMI 58289 | reverse complement strand
GGGTTTATTATTACCTAGCCAACCCAACCCAAGAGACGTAAATAGTGCAGTGCAGAGTTGAAAGATTTCAAGGGGGCTGGCGGGCGCGATGCCTGCTAGAAGGGATAGTTAAGGAAGATTTGGTCACTGACGCGACACGATAAGGCCCGGAAATTACTCTTCAGCCACGTGGGGCGTCTTGTTCAAGGGTCTATGTAAATAAAGCGTCACCACTAATTTCTCGGCGTTCCAAAGGCCAGTGCGCTATGTTTGGTCTGTTTTGTCTGTTTTTGTTTGTTTTTGTTGACCAAGAGACATGAGATGTCTCGAGATCCGATTCTTTCAGTTTTCCCAACTCAACCTGGACGATGTTGAGTTAAGAACAATGTTGTTTTGAGAAGAGCGGTGAGCATTGACAAGTCATGGGATGTGCCTGGATGGGTCATGAGGTTTGACTGGAGGGGGATGTGGCTGGTGATATCTGAGCAAGAGGGTGTGTGGCTGGGGAGATTGCGCAATTTAAACTGTCTAACGTGAACAATCCTCGTGTTATTCTCGTGTCTTTGCCTGATATCTGAGAGAGAAAAGAGGCGAAAACTGAGAAACTGAAACACAGACTCTTATACCATTCGAGAAAAGAGTCGCCAAACTTGTTGAGTGACTCATACTGGAGTCATGCGCTGGTCAAGTTTTGGATCATGTACGTGTCAAGCCACATCGCCATCTGCCATAGGCTGCTAGATCTGTGCTAAACCTGGCGGTGGAGTCAACGGTAACGGACGGGTTAGATCCCGTTTAGCTCCGAGCCGAGGTGAGTCTAAATAATCCCTCACCAAATCATTGACGACAGCTGTTTCAGATTGTTGCTTTGTTGTTCATGCCTCTAAGTAAATAACACAATATTATGACTCTGAACGAGACACATCCGCAAGAGGGGTGACTCAGTTGGAGGGGGGGAAGTTTGAGGGTGCCAAAGTTGGAGGATAGGTAGGTAGCAGAGTAACATGCATAAGACAAATTCTGCAGCATCAACTCAATGAAACAAGGCAAATGGTTCGACATATGCATGATTGAGACTCGTGACAACTTGCAGCGTCACTGTTGATCAGTGGTCGCATGAACCGTCTGTCTTTATTGGTGAACGCCAACTTTAACTTCCAGAAGTGAGCACCCGTTAATGCCGTGCATATGCAAGCTTGCACAGACTTATCCACAGCGGGTGCTTAGAGGAATCTTTGGAAGACAGACATGGACATGCGCGCGAGGATTGATCGAGTTCTAGTGGCTTATTGCAATCATTCCAAAAGGAAAACAATTCTTCCAGTTCTGGGAATCGAACATGAGAGCATTGGGTAAGCGAGATCTGGAATACGTTTTTCCGCTTGACAATTTGGTTGGTGTCATATTTGAACAGGAGCTAGTTCAAAAACCAGGCAAACATCAGATTGATCGTGAACCTCTGAATCGCAATATTCTGTGATGATCTCTCTGTAAACTGCACTTTTCGAGTAGGAACCTAATATTCCTTGGCACAAGCGACGGTTTTTATGCTATTAAATCGACTCTGCAAGTGTGTAACTACAAAACCTATCTCTGTGCAGGGTAGCTTCGCCAGTAAATAAACGCGTCGCGTCGCGCTAGCGCCCGCCTCTGAACTAGGGCCTGGACCGACTTGCAGAGTCCACCACGCTGTTCAGATGCTCAATTCATATCGGCTTTGGAATTTTATGATAGTGAAGTCGGGTTCTGTGCCCGTTCAATTGCTATATACTCTTCATTGCTCGACATCGAGGTGAGTAAATAAATGATAATAATTACAAGAAAAGTTCAACCGCGTCACGTCGCGTCGCGATTTGGTTACAGCCAACGCTCTTTACTGAATATAGCGACGAACACGGCTGTTGGAGCCAATGCACTGGGAGTAGTAGTCGTTCATCTTCTTGCAAGAAGTGCCAGAGGGGCATGTGGTAGCACCAGTCCAGTTCTTACCTCCGCATTGACCGTACATCTGAGCGGTGGAGGAACCAGCGGAAGAGGAGGAGTCGGTGGCAGCCGCAGAGGTCTCTTCCTCGTCACAGTCTCCGGTGGCAACTGGCTTCACCTCTGCCTTGGGCTCCTCATCACAATCGTCGCTAGACGAGGATACCTGCTTGGAAGGAGTCGCAGGCGCAGTGGGCTTCTGCTCTGTCTCTGAAGAGGTATCAGCTGCAGCCTCAATCTCATCGTCGCAGTCGCCAGTAGTGACGGGCTTCTCCTCAGTCTTGGCAGGGGTAGCGTCCGTTTCCTCCTCGCAGTCGTCAGAAGCGATAGGCTTGACCTCTGCATTCGCAACAGGCTCGTTCTCGGTCTCCTCGGGGCAATCGGGAAGGGCCTCTTGCTCGTTGACAGCCTCAGGAGTTGTCTCAGGAGCAGTCTCGGGGGTGCTCTCCGGAGTAGTCTCAGGTGTAGCGGGAGTAGTCTCGGTAGCCTCATTGCCAGACTCGGGGCTCTGAGATGGGGCGGATTCAGAGCCAGAGCCAGAGCCAGATCCGGAGTTGGATCCGGAGTTGGAGCCGGAACCAACGTTGGCGGGTCCGACGCTACCGAGGACAAGAGCAGTGACTTCGCTGGCAGAGACGGGGGTGATGATGTTGTCCTTGTTCTTAGCGACAGCGTTGAGTCCGCTCTCACCCTTCAGAGAGGGAAGATCACCGCTACTGGTAGCAGAGTTGGGCACGCAAGCACGGCCAAGAGCGGACTGACAAGCAGAAGCACCGCTCTCATCAGCGACGAACAGAGTGCTGACGGAAGCAGCCTCCTTAGTGATAGGAGTATCGACACCATCAAAGACGTTGCCCTCAATGATGGCGTTGGCTCCTTGGTAAGCATCAAAAGCATGACCCTTCATATTCTGGAAGTAGTTGTTGGTAGCGTGGAAGTAACCGTTGGTACCAGGCTCACCAAGCTTGGGAGCTCGGCCAGCCACATCGTGGAAGTGGTTGCGATCGAGAGTGACCTGATCACCCTCACCGTAGAACATCATGGTCCAGTAGTGGTTGCCGTTGCAAGAAGCAGAAGTGTCGGTGACACCGTCGAATTCGGAGTTTGAGATGGTGAGACGGGAGCCGTCGTAGTGAGAGACGATGAACATGCGGCCAACCTTGGAGAACTTGCAGTGATCGATCCAAACACCATCGTTGAGACCCTTGAGTTCGAGAGCATCACCACCCCATACAACACCGGGGTTGATGTCGGTGAACTCAATGCCCTGGACAATGACGTTCTTGGATCCCTTCTTGATTGAGAGACCCTTGCCCTTGAGGACAGCCTTTCCGTTACCGATGATACTCTTGTTGCTGCCAACGGGAAGGGGCTCAGGACCAGCAGCGTCGTAGGTGATGGAGCTGACAGCGACATTGTCATCACCGCCGCAAGAAAGATCACCGAGGTAAAGCTGACCGCCGTTGCTAGCACTGCAGCTCTTGCGATCACAACCAGCACCAGTCTTGACATCTCCAGTAAAGTCAAACTCCTTGTCGAGGTAGATAACACGAGGAGTGTCATCAGCAAGGAGTGTAGCGAGCTCCTCAGCAGAAGAAGGCGTAACAGCCTCTCCCTCACCACCAGTAACACCAGCAGCGAAACCGTAAGCCTTGCCCGAGACGCTCTGGGCAGAAGCCGTGGCTGCAGCAGCCAAGATGGCAGCGATACTTTGCAGACGCATATTGAATAGAGAAATGAATGACAAGCCGTGAAAAAAGTATAAACGAATGACTTAGGCCGGCCTAAGATGTAACGAATGAATGAGAGCTGAATGAAGGAAAGTAAAGAGCAGTACCAAAGAAGTGAGAGAAAGTCATGTTAGTTGACGATGTTGGGACCCTTTTAGATGTCTTGTCGTTGAAAACGTGCTAGGCTGAGATGGTATGTTGAGCCGATTGTCCGACGCGAAGTGTCTCATGCCCATGTTGAGTGACCCAAACGGCTGGCGCCAAGATGATCTTGAAACGGTGACGGAAAAATTATGCTTATTACCCAAGCTTATTTGGGAAGACGTTTAGTTTCGAGGGTCGTGTTTTATTCGTAGAAGAGGCTATATAAACACTGATGGAACAATTGACAGATGCCTTCATTTCATCACTAGAGCGTGGCCACCAAACTGAACAAAATGTGTTGGAGAGACGGTTGGACTGAATGCTGCTCTATCGATGACTTCGGATCTGGAGCGAGAATACGCGCTTCTTGGCCGTTTTTGAGTCTCATTGGCTCACTTACGTTGTTTAACTCCGCGAAACCCTAGCATGATTGTGGACCTGTTTGTGCCAAGGATTCTGTTTGTATCAGGTGTATGGCACAGCAATTTCTGGCCTGAATTGCGGATCGTGTTTCTGCAACTCAAGATGAATTTGCCGCCGCTCACTGGAGAGTCAGGCGAGCCAATGTCGTCTCCCTTTGTTTCAACGATGAGCAATTAAATCCAAGGGTGTAAAGGGCAATTATGCTTGTCAGAATAAATGTCGTGAAGAATATTTGTTTAACGTGACAAGCTGACATGGTGGACAGCCCTATTTATTACCTGGGCAAGATTTTCATTCTAAGCCATAGGGCTACGATAATTGCAAGGATATAACGAGACAGATGATACATCTTTGCTCTAATGATCACGGTTACTGGAAATGAATTGATCATACACTATTATACCTGTCCCTGAGCAGGCAAGTGATTACGGTAGATTTCATTACGGAGCTCAGCTCCGTTCTTGCTTCCTGTCTTTTGGATTTGTGGTTTTCGAAGACTGCACCACCGATACGTATTTGCGATGACGAGTTCATTGCGCCGAAAGTAAGTTTGAGGATGAGGTGAAGAGACTTTTCATTGTCTGCGACGAGAATGAAGTGAAGCTGATTGATGTGGGCCATTTGGTGTAGATAAGGGAGATAAGATAAGATAAGATAAACGGTATCAGCATTCCCGACAGCATTTCCACGGATGGAGAAGAACCAGAATGAATTGAAATAGACGTGAACACATGCCACAAGGGGATCTAAGCTTATTCTTCCGCAAAAGATTATTGGGGTAACTGTAGTAGCCGGTTAACCCAATCGTAGAGCTTCAGAGTTGATAGGGATTTTGATCAACATCAATAGACTAGGGCTCACGCGACTCAGTCAGCCCTGAAAATCGAGGCTTAAACCTAACTACAGAATAATCTACAATGCGCAACTTCCGATAGGTTGCCCTAAGAAAGGAGACAGTGTCCCGTTCCCCCGGAGTAAGACTTTGACAAATTTGGGCAAGGTCTGATGCTTGGTAAGAGTGAGTGACGGACTAACGTCCCCCACCCAAAGACCGGCCACCCCCACAGACTGGCCACCTCATTCTCAACCCAGCCACCTAATTTATATATACTTTAAACAGTTATAACTCTATTAATTTAATTCTAATTAATTTTAAACTAATACTAATTAATTTAAAATGCCTTCTTTTAATAAAAAAGATATAAGTACTATATTTTAGATAGTTATAAATAATATATTAATAAATAAAGTAGCTAAAGCTTATAGCATTAACCATTCTATACTCTAAGGTCAGATTAAAAGAAGCATAATACTAAAAAAAGCCTAAAAACCTTACTAAAAGCTTTTTAATACTTAAGAAAAAAGTCTTTAAGACTAAATTATTATCTAAGCTAATTTAAAATATCCTATATTATATTAATAAGTTAGAGAGTTTACCAGTAAGATTACTATCTATAATAGCTTCCTAAAAGGCATTAAAAAGAACTAATTATAGGGCTTTTTAAAATAAAATCCTAATATTAAGATATTAAAAGGCAAGAAAATTAACTTTAATTAATATTATAGAGCTTCTTCTAAACTAATAAAGGTATTCTTTATGCTTTTTATAATACCAGTAATATACCTAATTAAATAGAGAAATAAATATAATATTAATAAAGTTAAAATAATAAAAAGAATAAAAATAAACAGTCTATTCTTTAATTATTAATTAAAGAAGTTAATACTTATTTATTAGCCTAATTCTTATATCTAAATTATAATTCTTAAGTATATTTTAGTAACCAGAAAGGTCTTAAGACCTATAGTTATTTTTAAAAGGAAAACAGTCTAATAATAATATTTCCCTAAGAATTTAAACTTCCTAAAAGACTAAAAATTTATATATAGTAATAAAGGCTAAATAAATAATAAATTAGCATTAATTTAGTTAAGAAAAGTCTTTATTCTATTAATATAGCCTAAAAAGAAAAATAAATCCTAATTTCTTATTCTTAATAGCTATAGAAGTTATATTATAGAAGATTTCCTCTAGAAATATTATAATAATAATATATATCTATTATTTCTTTCTACTTATATTTTCTATATCCTTTAGTTACTAAATATTATAGTTTTTAGTCCTCTAAAAAGGGCATATTATTATCTTCTTTTAGATCTTATTTCTATCTTTAATAACAGTTATATTAGCAAGATTATATTTCTATATACTTACAATAAGGCTTAAAGAGAAGCTATTATAAAGTTTAATATAATTACTGGCTTTAAAGCCACTAAACTGTAGCCTATAAACCTAATAAAGGTCCTAATAAACCTAATAGTTATAAAGATACTTTCTCCTGCTATTATAGTAAATTTACTAGCAAAAAAGCAGGATTTAAGTCTCCTAAAGACTTCCTATTTATCTATATAGCTTCAGCAAGCTTTAGGCCAAATCCTAGCTTCTATAATATAAAATCTAACTATTAGGCTACTTTTTAGGAAGATTAGTAATTAATTAAACTATTATAACTTTAATATTAAGTAATAAAATAGAGAAATAAGTATTCTATAGTAAGAAAATAAAGAAAATTAACTAAAATAGCATAAAAAAGTTATTTATAACCTAAATATAAAGTTTATAAAGATTCTAATAATAAAGAAAGCTTATAAATAGATATAAAAAACTTTATAACTAAAAAGAATAGTAAATAAAGTTAAGAAATTAAAACTTAAAGATCTTTATACTAATTTCTATATAAATATTTACTAACTAAAGTTTTATTTAATATAAAAAATATAATATTATAATAATTTATTAATTAATTATAATATTAGGTTTTTAGTGTTTTGGCTAAGGTGGCCAGTCTATAGGGGTGGCCAGTCTTTAGGTAGGAGACGTTATTGCCTGGAAAACTGTTACCCGGCGTCTATGCGTCTCCTTTACGTTTTATACGGAAAACAGAAAGCCAGCAACTTGATAGCAACAGCGTATAAGACAGACCCCGTATCCGTAGCTATATCCGTTCAGAGACTTTGAACTCGCTTGGTGTGCCCTTGCATGGCGTCGACCCACTGGAAATGGCTGCTGCACCGACAATTGAGCCTCGCGGGCTCGGTTTGGCTCAGCTCATCACCTCTATTCTGTTCGGTATCCTTACTACCGTTGTTGTCTTTCTGCGGACGTTTATTCGCGTAAAGAACCGTGTTTTTGGAGCTGATGATATGTTGATGCTAATTGGATATGTTGGTTTCACCACCAGAAAATTTACAGTAAACATGCAGCTAACATCCAGTCGCAAGATTTTGTTTGCAATACTTGTCGGCGTAAGCTCTAAATCTACATACTATGGAGCAGGCCAGCGAGATTCAGTCCTCCCAGAGGGTATTTACCCTCATGGAAGGTTTGTACGTCATCCCCACCTCCTCTATCTCCTTGTATCTGGCTAACAGCCTGGCGCTCAGTATGTCTGGCTCTTCCAAATATTCTACTGCGCATCCCTCGTCTTCATAAAAGCCTCTATATGCGACGCCCTACTAAGAATCGCAGTTATACCATGGCATCGAGTGGTTGCATGGATGACACTTGCTATGGCTGTTATCTGCGCCATGATTGTGTTCATAAGCCTTTTCGTGCTCTGCAAGCCATTGTCAGCAACTTGGAATGGTGACGGAAAATGCTCACCACCTTCGGCTCTGGCAATTCTGGCTTGTTTCGTCTCGGCCTCCTCGATATTGACCGACATTATCTGTGCAGCACTACCAGCATTGATGTTGTACAAAGCGCAGATGAAATTGGCGACAAAGGTCTCCATCAGTATGGTGCTTGGACTCGGTGCTCTGTAGGTCACGCTTTTGAAACATACGCGTCGTTTCACTAACTGGTGTAGTGCATCGGTTGCTACAATTATTCGGATGCCATTTGTCTTGTTTTACTTCCATCCCAATCCGGACTATCTTTGTAAGCCATTAATCTTGCTCCTGGAACAGGTCGACTTATATCTCTAACTCGAATCAAGATCGGCACTGCCATGTTTCTCTATGGAGCACCGTCGAAGCAGGAATAGGTATCATAGCTGGTTCTCTCCCTGCTTTGAGAAAGTTCGTCAAACGCTGGATTACATTTGACAGCTCAGCTCGCCAATACTCACCCCCTAAGCCATACGGGGGATCCAATGGGCTGGGCATCACTAGTCATATCGGAACTGCAAGCCGTGTGAAAGGGTACAACATATCACGAGACGTGGAGAACGACGGCAAGGACCACTGGGAAGGTCTTGATGATGGCTCATCTAGGAGAGGGATTATAGTCACCGTAGACGTAGAGATGCATGCATTGGAGAACAACGCGGAGTCGATAGGATCTCGTGTCTCAGATGAGACATATGCAAGACCAGCTTAGTATAGTCACGGGTTGAGTTGGGAATGCCATGTATTGGCAATAGTTTATAATAATTTATTCTAATAATACAGATTACTTTAATCAACCTAAATTACTAGGCTATTATAAACGTTTGAGTGTGCCGGGCAAATTGTATTGTATCGATGACTAAGGATTATAGGTGTCATGTGTGATGTTATCTTGTGACTCATCAGCCCTCTTCTCGGCTTCAGGCCGCATCTAAGTTCCAACCTCTTACTAAAGTGCCTCCAATTATGAAGTTTCGGCACCAAACGCTTCTACCTCTAACATAGGAATCATGGCCTCAACGGATAGCGCTGATGGTAGCCCATCTGAGGATATACCTGATCAGGTAAGCCGAAAAGAAATTGGGTTTCCGTGAGGCTGACCTTGATCTCAGCTATGGCCTCACCTCTTTCGAACAAGACAAGGCGACTGCCCCATTGTAGTCATGACTTGCGGAATGGCTGGTAAGCCAAAAGAACCGAACCATTCAACTTAATACAAAGGCACGGCTGCTGATCAAGGTGCACAGGAGCCGGAAAGTCAACTCTCGCCAAAGCTATCGTGACTAAGTTTCCAAACTTCAAGCGACTTTCAAACGACCAAATAATCTACGAGTCTCATGGTATTTACAAAATCGACTACCCCCCAGAACAATACGAAACATACCAAGAAGAAGCAAGCCAGAATCTCATCGCAGACCTTGAGCGTATTCTGCAAGACAAGTCCAACGATGTAGTACTAGACTTATCTTTCTACGATAAAGATTATCGAGATGAGTACAAAACTATTGTGGAACGCAACGGCGGTCGCTGGGTACTGGTATATCTCGATGCTGGCCGAGATCTTCTCTGGAACCGGATTCAACGACGAAGAGCTGAGAGGGACTCATTAGACGCGAAAGACCCTGAGAGAAATGGTGACTCAGCCTTTGATATTGATGGTGAGACCTTTGATATGTATTTGGCTGGGTTTGAGCCACCAAGTGGCGAAGGGGAAATTGTCATCAAGGTAGAATGATGTTGGAGGTTCAAGAAGAGAAGGAACTCCACTCTGCTATAATCTGTAGAGAAGCTTGTATCTCCTCCTGACAACTCATAGCTTCGCATTTTGCCCCATTTATTATGCTTGTGGCGTCTTGTTCAAGGCTGAAATTGGAGAAAAGAAAGATTCACGCGAGACTTCCAGCAAAATTGATTGGAAGCCATCAGGGTTAGTAGGCATAGGGCCAAGAGTGCTGAACATGTTATGTCCTTGAGATTCTAAACTTTCCCCAGTGAACCATCCATTGAGACTACCGGAAAAGTATCACGATGCTCTTCAGCCCTGACTTCGGGGATGTTTCCTGACGATGGAATGATCTGTTTTCTGACAGTCTGACCTGGGAATGCGTCGTTACCGGATCCAGCCCGAGCATCAGGCACATTCGGGCTTTTCCCGGACATGCTTTGGAAGACTTCCGTGTCAGCTAGCTGGCTGCCCCGCAACCCATGACTTGCAACCGGATCTCGGCAAGATACCCAGAATCACTATTTATGCATAGCTCAAGGACTAATCTGACGGCTGGAAGTCAAAAACAGTCGAATGCGCGCTACTGAACATCATGACTGCTCAACATCCCGACTTCGACCAACTTCCGCTGGACAAGACTGGCCCTCGGGGTAATGCATGGGGACTTTTGGGCAAAGACGACCAGCTGGGTACTCTGAACTATTTGACAGATGAGGTAGTTGGACAAGCAGCGAGAGAGAACTTCAAGACTGGGACCAGGCTGTCATTGAAGTAAGTGATGCCCTGGTAAACTACATTACACTGGCGCTAACGTACGATAAAGTTGGTCAATGAAGGGAGCCTCATACCCGAAATTCGCTCGCAAGAACCTGGAACTTAGATTGATCAATAAGGCGCCCCTGAAGCATGCTCATGATGATGAAGTAGGCTTCCCTCATCTACAGCGAGCCTTCTCAAGCTGACCGTGATGCGACAGTGGAGCTTCAATTCACAATGCAGTTCTCAGTGGGATGGCTTCCGACATTATGCTTATCAAAATGAAGCAGTGCGTTCACACCAGCTATCCTTTAGCCAAAGCTAACAGCACAGTTGTACTACATGGGCCGCAAAGCCGAAGAATTTGCCGCATCGGACCACCCAAATAGTATCCACCGTATGATCAAACTCATTGAATGATGCAACGAGCTGTAGACTGACCAGTTATAGATGTCTCGGCCAAAGGCATCGCGGGCCGCGCTGTCTTCATTGACTGGTACTCATGGGCCCTCGCTCAGGGCTTGGAAATTGATGCAATGTCATCATACGAGATCCCCTTTGACCAGATCGCCAAAACTCTGGAGTTTCAAAACATGAGCCTTGACTTTTTGCGAGCGGGGGACATCATCGTTATCCGGTTCGGATATCTGTATCAGTACGAGAATATGGACGCTGCTAAGCGCGAGTATCTTGATAAGCTTTACCAAACGCAAAAGCCTGACAACATTGGTCTCAAGCCATCTGAAGAACTCCTAAAATTCCTCTGGGATACCAAGATTGCAGCGATCTGTGGAGATGCACGTTCATTGGAAGTCTGGCCATGTAAAGATCTGGAATGGCACTTGCATGAGTGGCTTCTGGCGGGCTGGGGTATGCCCATCGGAGAACTATTCTACCTGGAAGAACTTGCCAAAACATGCAAGACACTAGGGAGATACACTTTCTTCATGTCAAGTTCGCCGATGAATGTGGGTTTGCTCCTTAATAGCCATGTCTGAAGCCGCTAACTTTGGATAGGTACCTGGCGCTGTTGCAAGCCCGCCAAATGCCCTTGCGTTCTTTTGAAATGGAGGTTTCTGATATCGCGATAACATAGCTACTATACCTGAATGCATATGGATGACCTGATGAATTTCTTCTGGACTGATAGGTGCTTGCGTCATGTCATTTCAGTATTGTGTCTTCGAACCTATTTCTTTGCTCCCGTAATTACTCGTCTGCCTATCTCCATGAGAAGCTTGAACACGATAACCATCAATGCCCCTTGCAAATGAAGATCGGACTCGTCACGGATTTTTCGAAAGAAGTAAGCCTTTGCTTAGGAACCAGGTCTTTCCCCGAGGTCGGAGAATGTCCGATGGATATCATGTTCCGCCGACACATCGAAACCATTCCGACCAAGGCAAGGTTCCCCCGCTTGACGTGACTCAGGCAAGGAAGAACCTTGCGAGTTAGCCAACACTAAGTCCCCTCTAGCTTAATGAGGTGAGATGCGGGGTCCCCATGGGGTTCAGGCTGGGGCTCAGTAACACCGGAGCGCACCCGATGGACAGAGTTGCTTTGATCGCCGTGATCCAGGTCAACATATATACCATGCTTAACCCCGTGGCAGAGTGAGTAAGTAGGCAAAGAATTCACCCACAATCCATGAGACTTATCCCTACGAGCCATGGACCAAAGCAACAACAAAGCCCTTGAGCCGATCAAGGTAGACGACAAGTTTGTCGAGCACGCTCCCGATGCCTATCCAGGCCTATCGCCAGAGGATGCTGAGTTCATGAGGGGGTATGAAGGAAAGACTGGTAAGAAAGTCGTCAAAAAGGTATGCCCATAACAGGCGGCACAGTAGCTTCAACTGACGCGCGCAGATTGACTTTCGACTCCTTCCCATCATGGCCGTTCTATATCTACTTGCGCATATCGACCGAGGAAATATTGGAAACGCGAAAATCGAGGGGATGGATAAGGACCTTGGCCTTGTGGGAAACCAGTACAACATCGCCAGCACCATCTTTTTTGTGCCCTACATCATCTTTGGTGAGTTTTCACGACAGATACGGGAGCGATCCACTGACAAACCTTAGAGGTGCCTTCCAATATTGTCTTGAAGAAGGTCAGAGCGAGCATCTGGCTGTCGTTCTTGATTATATGCTGGGGAATCGTCATGACGTGTATGGGAGTGGTGCAGAACTTCCAAGGCCTCGTCGCGTGCCGAGTAATCCTCGGAGTATTCGAGGTAAGTGGCACTTCCTTCTTCCTCGACACCCTGCTGACCCGTAGACCAGGCAGGTTTCTTTCCTGGCGCCGTCTTCATCGTCTCGAGTTGGTATCCCCGTCATGAGCTTCAGCAACGTCTCGCCATTTTCTACACAGCTTCGGCATTTTCTGGTGCACTCAGTGGCCTCCTGGCTTTCGGAATCGCTCGTCTCGATGGTGCAAGAGGTATTGCCGGTTGGCGTTGGATCTTCCTCATTGAAGGAGCTGTGACTGTCGCAGCTGGTCTCGTGATGCCACTCCTCATCATTGACACTCCCGAAAGGGCCAAGTGGCTTTCAGATGATGAGAAGCGATTTGTGGACCTTCGTTTGCGACTCTCCGGTGTGAGATCAAACACGGAAGAGGGAGACAAGTTCTCGTGGAAGCTGCTCTTCAAGACAATGGTCGATTGGAAGGTGTTGCTGGGAATTATCCTCGCTTGGGCTAATTCTGTCCCCAATGCTGCCTTCAAGTTCACCATGCCACAGATCATCAAGCAGCTTGGATTCTCAACCGCACAATCGCAGCTTCTGACGATGCCTCCGTATGTATGTGGTGGTGTTGCTGCATGGTTATCTGGAAGATTCTCGGATCGCTTGTCGTGGCGTATGCCCTTCATCGTCGGACCGATGTCGGTACTCCTTGTCGCCTTGGCTGTGCTGTTCAATTACTCCAAGAACGTGGCGGATAATGTTCCAGCCATGTATGTTGGTGTCATGCTGGCTCAGATCGGTATTTATCCACTTCTTCCAGGTATCAGCGCATGGACAGGTAACAACCTTGCACCATCGTGGAAGAGATCTATCGGTCTGGCTTGGCTTTTGGCTGCGGGAAACCTGGGCAGTAAGTTTACCAGTTGGAGTCTCATTATCAGCATCTCCTCTAACACAGTTATAGGCCTCATTGGAACAAACATCTTTCTCGATAGAGAAGGCCCTCAATATCCGACTGGGTATGGGGTTTCGCTCGGGATCATCTGCCTGGCTGCCTCCTGCGCTTTGCTTATGGAGTTTTGTCTCTGGAAGTCGAACAAAGCCAGGGCTCAGCTTTCCGAGGCGGAGATACGTCAGAAGTATCCTCAAGAAGAACTGGATGCCATGGGAGAGAAAAGTCCGTTGTACAAGTACACTCTTTAGTTGGGGAGCGCATGTCATACCTTGCACGCCGAGGAAAAGCAAAGGATTGCCGGACGAAACGGAGCAACCCGCCAGCCTCTTCAGGCGCCTATTGATGGCACCAGTGGCGTAGACGCGCTAAGCCCGCTAAAGAATAAAACGCAGAGCCCTAGCTTAGGGACCAGCAAAAGTTGCAGGGGTTGAATCGATGTCAATGACCTTAAATACTACCTTGAAATATTGTATCCTGGCTGGCATAAATGTCGTGGATACTTCAAAGCATTAAATCTCATCTTCCTCTTTCGTTTATATTTCGGGGATCGAGAGCTGCCAGAATTCTTTCAAACTCGCATTTGTCTGTTGACTTGCGTGAAGGATGGACTAATGCCATTACCCGGAATCCTGTCAGCCCTAAGATGCCGAGATAGCCTGTATCTTGCAGCCCGAGCTTTATATGAAGACCATGTGTGACTTGTTTGTATTTCCCTAAAAGACTGTCCTTTACTGTCCACATTGTCTTGTCCATGACATTGCGGGTCTCCAATTTAATCATGGCTAGCCATCTCGTCGTCCTTCTCCTCAGTATCCACGGAGTCCTCGCCTCTGAAGGCCCTGTTGTAGATCTTGGGTATGCGGTTTACCAGGGATCTTTGCAAGAGGTAAGAAGAAATACGATTGATGACGTGACGTTGTTGACATGACTGACGTGAAGGGATCTTCGGTTCTGTACAATTTCTCCAACATCAGATTCGGTGAACCGCCGATAGGTGATCTTCGATTGTACGTACCGCTCTGCCCAAAATGATTCCACGGTTGCCGAATGTTCTCTACCGATGTACTTACTTGGCAGCGCGAAACCTATTGTTCCTAAAGGACGTAACGTGACAGTAGACAAAGGAGAAGTTGGCAGAATTTGTCCCCAAGCGATGGCCGCTTGGGAAGTATACACTTTGTTCACAGGGCCAGACTTTCTGAGTGGCAAGATCTCAACTCTGACCGAAGAACAAAGATACGCCCTCAAAGAGCCCTCAGATTTGAAGATACCGATAGACCCCAGGGAGACAGAAGATTGTCTCTTTCTCGATGTTATCACGCCCGTTGAGACTTTCGAAAACTCAGCGAAGAGATTGGCACCGGTGATATTCTGGCTCTCAGGAGGTGGGTATACTACCGGTGAGAAGGGCTGGTTCGACCCCGCGGGTCTCATCAAAGCGAGTTATCCGTCGAGTCCGGAAGGCTTGGTCTTTGTTTCTGCAAACTATCGAGTATGTTATTGTCAGCTGGGTTCAAGGAAATTAGAAGACTGAAGACTCACAGCTTGGTGCTCTTGGATGGCTTGCTGGATCGAAACTGGACCCCGGTAATGACGTGAATCGACCCGGTACTGATGATGTGTTACTGATGCGGAGTTCAGAGACGATGGTAGCCAATGCGGCACTTTACGACCAGAGACTGGCGCTTGAATGGATCCAAGAGAATATCCATCAGTTCGGCGGCGATCCAACTCGTGTTACTATCATGGGCGAGTCAGCTGGAGGTTTGTCTTTCTGGTCCATGGAGGCGAGCTTCAACACTGACTGGAACTTGACAGGTGCCAGTATTTATCATCATCTGACCGCCTTTGGAGGTAAAGATGAAAGAACACTCTTCCAGAGGGCGATCCCTCAGAGCACTGGCTGGTAAGGGGCGCAAAGACCCATGCCGTATTGCGCTGACGCGCCTTAGGGTTCATATCGCGGATGATAAACTCGAGAATGATGTTGTTGACAAGTTCCTCGCTCTTGCAAAGGTTTCGGATCTGGAAGCGGCTAGGAAACTGTCAACTGAAGACGTTCAAAAGGCTAACCGGCTTCTGATCTCAAACTCTGCTTGGGGAACAAGTACTGCAGGCCCATTTGTGGATGGGCTGTACGTACCAGAGAACCCGGATAAGCTGTTTGCAGAAGGGAGGCATATCCAGAATGTAGATCTGTTGATTGGCTTCAACGAAGATGAAGGACTGATCTTCACATCTCCAGAGTCAAGTGACGATGCTGGGTACCGCAAGTTTCTGGAGTCAACATACTCGAACGCCAGCCCCGAGACACTTGACCATATCGAGAAGACGCTCTACCCACCAGTGTTTGACGGAAGCCATGGGTACACCAATCAAACGGATCGCGCCTCCATCACAAAGGCCGAGTCAGAGTTCACCTGTAAGTATGGGTACCTGCAGGCCGCGTACGGAAGCAGAGCCAAGAGCTACCGTTTCAACGTCTACCCCGGCCTTCACGGCAGCGAGATGCACTATACCTTCTACAATGGTCCGGATCGGAATCCAGAGGCCGATGAAGCTATTGCTGTTGGGTTTCAAGAGCTTTTGACGAGCTTCGCGGTCACAGGGAACGCGACTTCGCTGGCGGCTCCTCAGGGGGTACCGGTGTACGGGGATGAGAGGCGTATGCTTTATATCGGTAACGAGGGCTTCGGTATCGCGACGGATGAGACTGTTCCAGAGCGCTGCAAATTCTGGCAGAGTGGGATTTATCTTTGAGTGTGCGTTGTCATTCGACTGTGGAGGGGGTGCTTGGGGTAGCCGTCTGCTATTGCTTGGGTATCGGGGCTCACGAAGGTCGGAGTATGGACTTTGTTGTCGTTTGTGGTTGAGAGCTTTCCACGGCGAGTGTGGAAGAGATGCTATGGCAACAGGTATTTGGCGGCGTCGGGAAAACTAGGAGTAGAAGTGTTCCTCCTCTGGTGCTGTTTCATGTTCGGGGCTTTCATCTCAAGCTGGCTTGACACTGTTCTCTGCTGTTTTCACTTAGTCTAGAGGAGGAAAGAAAACCTAGGAGATTGATCCTAAACGACAAAAGGACTTAGGCAACTTAGCATAAGTTTAGGATATCTTTGCTAAGTTTAGGATATCTTGTAAATTCTTTTGAGATGTTGCATAAAGGCCCGGTGTCTTGCTCCTAGAGGCTAAGGTAGTCTACGTTGCCTTATGTTCCGTGGAGAGAGGTCCTTGAATCACTGGGGAGTGGGGCTCTCAAAGGATGGTCCCCCCGATCGGCTACCAGGCCTGGCCGCAGCAAGCTTTCCTCCTCGTCACTGCATCAGCGCCAACGTAAACTTCATCTTGACAAATCCTCATAACCCCATGAGGCATCACCCACGATGCCTCCCTCACCGACTCAGTCCCTTCACCAACTGAGCGTTGAGAACTCGTGGTTCGCAACGCGTCCGTTATTCTGGACCTCTCAACACCTTGATCTCCTGGGCATTCGCTTCCTGCACTTCGATCGGCCCATTCATCCACCGCAGCCTCGCGGAGATGCCGCTGCAGATCTTGACTCAGTCTATGTTATTTTTCATGTCATGCGCCTTGCCACGGTTCCGGACACCGAAAGCAAGATCAAGTCTGCCATTCATCTTCTTTGTACCCCAGGAAGCCCTCTTCAACTCAAGCCAAAGCCGTAAGTCGACTCTCATCCCCCTTGCCCGACATCGAAGAATTGACTTAGTTTCTCTGAACAGGTATGTCGCGAAGTTCTTCTACGCAGGACGCCCCGTTCATCAAACGTTCTGCTATGCCCTTCATGTAGCCAAGCCATCTCCCCAGACGCAGCCACCGGTTATCGGTTGTGCCTATTACCGAACGTTCCTCCGTGAGCGGCAGAGACGGTACACTCCTCCGTCTCACCCCAGGAAAAAGGCCAACTCTCCAGTCAAGAGACTATGCGACTCCCACTTGCGAAGAATCATCCCGGAGAACTGGGCGGAGGACCCTTACATCGTCTGTCTGCTGTTGTCCCTGGCACAAGCGCAGGCAATCAAACAGAAGAGAGCAATGCCAGAGACTTTCCCTGTACGTTTATTCACTCTGTAGCTGATACTTTACTGACTCTAAAAAGGTGCGACTCCTCGTGGCTTTTGACGGGGACAAGAATTTCGCCCATGTCTTCCAGGCTGACATTGATGCGCGCATCCTCCAAGCACTCAACGAACCGAGATTCGATTTGAATGGAATCACATGGCCCAATGTTACACACACGAAAGTAGCCTTCGACCCTTACCTGACCTTTCCGCATCGCATTGTGGCGGAGATGCTTGGGTCTTACATGGAGCATATGTAGGAAAAGGCTGTGGACGGAGTGTCGGCATCTCAAGCTAGAAGCGAAAGCATGAGGATGACGCGGGGGTTTACATGAAAAGAGTCAAGGTCCAGATGTAGATTGTACCTCTTACGCTGGATACGAGTGCTCTTTGCGTCAGCTGAGAAGGACACTTTAGTGAGTAATCGACCGACATTAACCTTCAAGCCTTGATCTACTATTCCTCCTTTCCATTTGTTCTCACCCAAAAAACCGTGAGTCAGTCTATGATTTGAGAACGAGAGATAAAAATGTCTTTGTCATGCTGAACACTCTTGTTGAGACTGTTCCATATTTGTCCTCTTCTCCATTGTTCAGCCTCCGAAAGGCTTGTCCCTCTGAACACAACCAGAACAACTGTTAATGATGCCGACTCAGTTCATGAGCGGACACTATAAGCAAACAATCTAATTCCTCGAACCCTCTTGTCGGATGAAAACTTTCCTTCCCGTCCCTCAACCAGAGATGAAAGTTTAAGGTTATATACATTTTAGTCTCTTCCTTTTGCAAACCTTCAAAGGCTTAAACAGGATAAGGTCTCTTGGTTATTGACGAAATTTGCAAAGCAGAAGCTTGTCTTGCGAAAAGCAATATCGTACACCAATTACCAGTCTAACCAGCCTGAAGTCTAACCCTGTGGCCAAGCAAGTAGCCATACACCTGCCACTGGTAGTAAAGCAAATTTCTGACATTTAAATAAGGTGTCAATAATAACTGCTCACAGGCATCAAGTTTCCTAGTGCTTTTCGTCCTTCAATATAAAAGACCTCAGCTTTCCTTTCTCCCTTCGCGTTTACCGAAGGAGTCACAACATTCCGCTTACCTTCCAGCATCACTCAAACTAAACAACATCGATCATACCCCCATTGCCTACATCCAACTCCATACAAGATGGATCTCTTCGACAGACTCCCCGCTGAGGTCCGCATCAAGATCCTCGGATCTATTCCTTCGCATGCGACGACCGCTCGACTGATCCGAGCCTCGCCAGCCATGCTGGCCCAATATACGACTACTGAGTCGACTTATGTGCGCGAATACCTGTTGCAACTTGTAGGTACCGATGCAAACGATCATGGTCTTCTCCAAGACGCTCTAGCGATCATTTACCTCAGCGAGACTGATGACCTCGACCAAATCTCCGATATTTTGCGCGAATGGAAAGCCAAGACCCTCCCACTACCTTTCCGCCGTGGTGATAACGACACGACCACTAAGCTTCGGCTTCTGTTTGAGCGCATGGGCGAGTTCATCGACGACTACCTCAGCAAGGCAACAGCTCAGAATACTGCCGAGGCGTATCTTCGCCCCCCGCGCCGCACATACATCGACACCGTTGACCCGCAGCTCATCACTCTGCATGACTTGAACCCCCAAGAGAGACTTCGTCTCTTTCAAGCATTTATCAAGTTCGAGGTCCTCTGCAATTTCAGCAACGAACGAGTCCACCACGCACTGACCAAGCTCCGACCGAAGCTGAAGCTCGGATTGAGCAGCTGGGAGAAGAAGGCTTTGATGTGCGTATATGAATACATGAAAGCATCCTACAGCGCGATGTTCGTCCAATATGCAGGTGCAAAGACGTTCAAGGACTACAAGAAGACTTGTGATTCTCTGAGACGGGTCGAACGTGAGGACTCATTCTTTGTCGAAACGATGTGTTACGATCCACAGTATCCCTTCCGTCGTTACAAGTCTCTCGAGAATGCAGCCTATTACCCCAAAGCGCTACCTTGGTGTGGGTTTGATGTGCTGTCGCACTTGATGATGGAGGCGAAGGCAGAACACCAACCTATGCGGATTGCGAGGATGTGTTCAAAATATGACCGGAGGAGCTGCGACTCAGCTCACCACATTGTTTCCAGGGTCGAGGAGATGCAATCTAGGGAAGACAGTGCTCAACTGAATCGACTCGCAGGACGCCCCAATCGTACCAATACAGAAGTCGTCCAAGTCAAGAGAATGCGACGCACCATACACCAACAGAGAGCCTGGGCATTCTTCGACGATGCGAGATTGTGTCCTGGACAAGAAGCTCATTTCCCGACTGAGGAAGAGGTCACGACAGAGGTAGCGAGACTGGAAGCCGAGCGGAAAATGAACACAAGGAAGCAATGGCAGGAGTACTTTGCCAAGAAAAGATCCAACCCTCCTCGGTATAAGTCCCCCCTGAAGCTATGGGACCGAAATGATCATACCACGGCCGAGAAAACGCTAAAAGACTGTGAGGCAAATAACGGTGGTTTGGTCCCTCCGCCATTCTTTGCATTGCCCGAGGCGAGACATCGTGGATGAACGCGAAGGGCAGTAAATTTGTTTCGGGGCTCAAGACGCCTTTGGAGAGTAAATGAAGAACTCTGTATTTAAAACAGTATGAGCATAAGTATAAAGCAGGAGAACTAAGGTCAATAAAAGATTTGATATTATATTAGCAGTTCCTAAAGCACCAACTTCCATTTTATCCAGTGCACCCGCCTGAATTACTTCTTTTGTGATACACCGAAAGTACTTAGATGCGGCCAATCTATTCTGGTCAGTATGTGTATACATCTCGAGGTACAAAACTCACCAAATGTCGTTCTTTGAGAATTAATTCGCGTAACGTCGACCCGCTGGCCAATCGTCAATGATTTACTCGTCGCATCACCGTAGCAAAAGCCATAGCGCCCAAAGACAGGACTCCATTTCGCTCCCTTGTCCACTCTTCGATCCTTGTTGAGTTTCTTCCAGACCGTACCGCGATCATCAGTAGCAGTCTTTCCAGTGTTGTAGTCAACAGTGATACTCTGACATCTATAGCAATTTGCTGTCAAGGGCATGCGTACTCCACCTGCAAAAGTGAGCTCGCCCCAAAAATCTTCGGCGAACGCTTTGGAAGCGCCACGGACGACGACGTTGGGACGGAATTTGGTGATGTCCATTGAGTAGCCTTCATCAAGACGAGATGAAACTTCGTTGTTGGACTCTTCTGTGACGACTAGGTAGTGGGCAAGATCGCTGAAGGCAAGTCGCTCAGGTGGGTGAGATAAAGGAGGGAGAATGTTCTTGATACGCTCGGTGAAGGACGCTTTCTTCAAAGCGTCTGAGCTGTGAGGAGCCAAGGAACCCAGGACGGCTCTTGACTCGTTCCCAATGTAGACGAGTCGGACTTCATCGCCAAGGCGGTCAGAGAACCATTGTGATAGCTCATCTCCCATATCATAGGCCTTGGCCTTGCTGGTATGCAGACTGGTTTCGATCGTCTTCCGACCTTCAACAGCAGGCTTCAGAGGAAAGTCGACGCTATCATCTGCCTTGTCTCCAGTCCACCTCACCGTGACTTGGCCCTTATCATAGTCGACAGAAGCTGAAAAGAGAGCGAGTTTCAAATGATATCCGATCAGCATCGTCTCATGCGAAATATTGCCGTTTTCATCTCGGTTGACCTTTTGCAGAGAAAAGGTCCTGTCCCCTTCGAAGCCATATGGACCGAGACGCGCTTTTGTCAAAGACGTTCCTCGGATGCCTTTGACGGGATAAACATACAACTTCGGGAATTTGTTAGCCGGAGCTTTTTGTTTGAGTGAGCTTACTTACTTGGGTGACTTCCAATCCGGCTTCTCGCGTCTTGGTACTGGAAATAAGCAAATAAAGACCTGCCAGAACAGCGAAGGCGCTCAACGCAACTGACAGGATAGTATAGTCGTCCATTTTCTTCCTTGAATGTTGAGAGGGGAAGTTATTGACGGAGCGGAGGGGCATCCGCAGCATTGAGCGTATCTGCTTCAGTAACTTTTAGTGACACTTAGTATGACGTGCCGCTATGAAGAACTAAACCACAACAGGTAAATTGATAGCCCACTGTTGGCGAAGAGCCATTGCGAATTGATTCGGTAGTCAGTTGACACTAGGACGAAGAAGGAGAAGGGACCCGAACACTGGGTCTCAACCCCATCTCAACTCCACCCAAACATTCTCAAACACAGAAGTGACCGTCGTACTTCAACAATCGCACCGCGTAATTGGTTTAGTGGTAAAATTCTCCGTTGCCATTCGAGCAGCGTCGGGGAGCCCAGGGTTCGATTCCCTGATTACGCATTCAAAAGCTGTAATAGCCTATCCACGATCTTTTTGTAGTGTTGTGCAATTTCTTTTTGCGTTCGGGGTAGGCCAGAGGGCCATAGCCCCCGACCGGCGCGGCAAACCTTGTGAAAAGTCATGGTAGCATGCAATCCAAGTAAGGCGGGCTATGAATGTAATATACAACGCATCTACTGGTTAGTAGCTTGGCATGCAGTGGTCTGGCTATCACAAGAGCCTTACTGAGATTATCACGTCGTTGTATAGTAAGATATCGATCGGAACATCAATTGCAGCGCCTTGCATTAAATCATTGTATTTCTATCAAAGTTTAAAAAGAAAAGATTCAGCGAAAGTAATACATAATCTCATATGATCCACCTTACAGTGAAGTCTCAAGCTCCAGATCCTTCTTGATGGCGGGCAGAACTGTACCGTCGTTCCAGTTCCAGATCAAACCGCTGTTGTGTCCAGCAAACACAGCACCGGTCCAGTAAGTGTTGCGATATCCCTCAAGCGCAATGAGGTCACGGTAAAAGCCCTGGGCAATATCATGGCCAGTGACGTGGAGGTAGTAAGGAGCATGGTCCTCGAGCATAGGGAACGTACACTTCTCGGCAGCATCAGCGGGGGCACCGCCAATACGAGCCAGAGTGGTGAGCTCCTTGCGCATGAGAGCTTTGGCGTCTTCGAGGGTGTAGTCAGTGTTGGGGAAACCAGTGCCGATGAGGAAGTCGTCCGGTGAACCAGTTTGGAAGTAGCCGTTGTTACCAGGAACGATGGGCACGTTGGCGGGGGTGAGAGCGCCGACGTTTTGAAGTCCGTTCTCGAGGCCGGGAATGTGAGCAACACCGGCGACGTAGCCGAAAGCAGCAAACTTGGTGATGAGCTTCCTCTCCTTCTCGCAGAGATCGAACATCTTGGTGTTGGCGCGTGTCTGAGGCATGGCAACAACGAGCTTGCGGGCCCGGAGGGTGGTGGTCTTGCCATTCTGGTTGAAGGTGACAACAACACCCTTACCGGCAACGTTTCGTCGAACACTGACAACCTCGGAGTTGAGGTAAATGCTGTTACCAAGCACCTTGGCAGCAGCTTCGTAGATGCTTCGGGTGTCGCCTGAGGCAGCAACGAGGAACTCGCTGGAAACACTCTGGAGGAGACCAGGACCGAACTTCTTGATACCGTAGATGGTGGGGATGGCGGTGATATTGCCGGGGTACCAGTTCAGCTGGCTGATGAGAGGCAGGATAGCGCTGAAGTTGTACTTGGCAGCGAACTCTCCGAAAGGTAGAAGAAGCTCCTGAGGAACAGGGTTGGGCATCAAATAACCTTGGTCGATCCAGGGATACTTGGGGAGGACGTTCTGGGCATAAGCTTGCATAGCAGCGGCCATGGCCTCCTTGGTAGCAGCAGCCTGAGCCTGAGACTGAGCAGGAATGGGAATGCCCAGAGTGAAGTCATACTGCTTGTTTGTGCTGGTGGTGGCAGAGAAGGGGTTGTTCTTGGCAAGAGCAACACCAAGACGACCAATGTACTTCTGCACAGTCTTGGTGTTCTCAAAGAGCGTAACGCCAATGTTGGTAGGTCGCTTCGTCACGGGGTTGACATATGTCTGGGCATGACCACCAATCTGGTTTTCCTTCTCAATAACAGCAACCCTCAAACCATCATCCTTGAGGTTGATGGCAGCATGGATACCGGCGGATCCACCACCGATGATGGCAACATCAACGTCATACTTTGGCGCAGAGCCAGCAGGGACAACTAAACCTAATAATATCCAAGTATTCAGTAACCCTTCACTATAATTTTAGCTATTTCTATCTATAATTAAGAGAGTTTATAGCTCTCTAAATAAGCTTCTTCTACCTTCTAGATTATATCCTAATATAGATAACTCTTTATATTAATATATAAGCTAGGGAGCCTCTTTAGGAGCTTTTAATATATATTAATATAAGGCCTTTTTTTCTTGCTTAATATAGAGCTTATCCTATCCCTTTAGGCCTCCTACTTTCCTGCATTAGATTAATTTAGAGGCTAAAGTAAGCTCCCTCTTTTCAGTAAGTTCTTAAAGCTAGCTAGACTCTCTTAACTCTTATAACCTTAAGTCTTCTATTAGGTACTTATATATATTTTATATTATAGTATCTCTACTAAAAATGCTATATTAAATAGAATATAATTTCTTATTTATATTTTAGTAAAGGTTTTACTTATTAGCTTACTATCTCTTTTTACCTTTAGATTATTTTCTATTATATAAAAGAAACCTAATAGAGGTAATTTTAGAGATATTAATAATAACTTAAATCTAAATTAGGTATATAGTTCTAATTCCTTATTTACCTTTATTAAGTTATTAGCTTTAAGGCTTATAAATTTTATATTTTTATTAATAATTTTATTTAGTTCTTTATTTACTAAATATATTTACTATAAATTAGGCTAAATTTATTAAAATAAGATTAATTCCTTAATTTATTTTTCTATTACTATTAGGTCTTTAGCCTATAGGTTATCTTAAAGGGTTGCTATATTTCTATTAAAGTACTAATATTTATTAAAAGTAATATCCTATATTAAGAATACCTTCTTATTTAATAGATTCTAAATCCTATAAGAATTACTTAATATATATCCTATTAGATATTTAATCTACCCTTTAGGGGTTTAATAATACAATCTATTATATTATAGTTATATATCTTTTATTAATATAAACGCTTTATATCTATATACTTTAAGGTATAATAGATTTAGTTTTACTAACTGCTTAGCTATATACTTTAAGTAAAATATCTTATATAGTAACTTATACTGTCTTTAAACTAATAGCATATAGTTATAGAGATAGGTAACTACCTTTATTAATTTAAGCTAGAGGTATTTTAGAATTTTTATATCTACCCTTATTGCCTTACTTTTCTAAATAATAACTATAGCTACTCTTTCTACACTACTATTTTAAGCCTATATATTTAAAGCAGATAGTTTATATTATATTCCTTACTAAACTATCTTAATATATACTTATAGATAGGTTATTATAATCTTATTATTACATTTAATTACCTTTACTTTCTTAAAGTATTATACTTCTATTATATTTAAAAAGCCTTTTAGCGCTAAAAGAATAATAGAGGTTATTTAATTAATTATATAATAGTCTTAAGTAAACCCTAATGCTCTATCTATAAATATCTATACTAAACTATAGCCTATATATCTTAATAGCATAAAGTAGAAATCTATAGCTATTTAATCTTCTAGACTTATAACTTAAACTAACTCTTAAGAAGTATAATATATTAATTAGTAAGCTTTTATCACTTTATATATATTACAGTTAACTATAGTTATTTGCTATATTTCTATTAAAATCTTTAACTTTATCTATACTCCTCTTATAGATATAGCTAGGCATTAAAAAGCCTTTAGCCCTAGGTAGTCTAACTTTAGGTATTATATTAAGGTATTACCTCTTAATAGCTTTCTCTTAATCTATATTATATATATATACTATTTTAAAGGGATAAAAAGTATATTTACTATTAATTTAGCTTATATTAGTTTTAGGTCTTAAGGAAAATACTTATATTTAAATACTTATTACCTTTTAATCTCTAAGACCTTATTAAGTTTATTTCTATTTAAATGCTATAAATAATTATTTTCTAGGCTTATATCTTACTAAATTCCTTATTTTCTTAGCTTAATAAATAACATTAGGTTTATAGCTAATATAGTGTATAAGGCTATATTATAGAGTTATAATATTCTTAATATATTATTACTTAACTTAAGTTTAATTTACACTTTATTATATCCCTCTATTAAGACTTATATTACTTCTAACTAAAAGAAGTCCTTAAGGGCTACTGCCTTAAGGTTTTTTATTTACTTTATATCCCTAAATATATATATAGTTACTCCTGAATTTAATAATATACTTTTATTTAGGGGGTAACGGTTAGCTACTATTAGGCCTGCACTTAATTAAATAAAGCCAACTAAATATAGTTAGGCTAATCCTTTTAGTTTTAGCTTCCTAACTTAATTAACTATACCTTTTTTATTTTTATCTATCTTTCTCTATATTATAACCCTAGCATTTACATTATGTATATATAAGGGACCTATAAAACTTACCTAATAAGAATGTAACTGCCTAAACTAACTATTAGGAGGTATATTTAATAATAGACTAATTTAATACAGGACTAATTAATATTAAACTGATAGCAGTCTAGAAGTATATTATGCTAGGACTGATAGTAACCTTACCTATAGTTAGCCCTACTAAAGGATATTTTAATATATAGAATATATTTATTTATACTTTTATAAATTCTAGCTTACTAGCTATTAATAAAACTTCTTTATATTAATTAAGCCTAATATGCATTAAATCTACCATTAAGAGATATAACACTTTAATAACCGCTTAGCATTATGCCCTATATAATCTACTAATAATAAACCTAATACAGCTTAGTTTATCTATAATTAGAAACCAACTATTATATATTAATAGCTCTTATTTAGACTATACTGCATTACACTAAGTAATATAAATGCAATAGCTATATTAATCTAACCTGCCTAATAGTATCTTACTGCCCCTATTAATAACCCCCCTACTAACCAAATTATAAGAGATAATAATAACAACTCTTCTAAGGAAGAAGATAAAAAAGTCACTTAACTTTAACAGTAAGTTACTAATATAACTATTAAAATGGCTAAGCTTTATTAAATACTTATAAAAACTATAAACCTCTAAGCCTAATAGGTAACTAATAATTAAAATAGACTTTAAGAAATATAAAACCTTATAAATACTATAGTAATAGGCAGAGATGCTAGAGAAATACTTAAGCCTAACCTGCCTAAGCTATTTAATAGAACCCCTAGCAAACTAGCTATATTCCTTATCTAATATAAAGCCTTTATAATTTACTATCTAACTTAATTTAGAAGAAACTCTGCTAAAACCATATATATTATAAGATACCTTAAAGGCATAGCTACATAATAGTTCTAACCTATTATAGAGGACTATACTAGTAAACTTAAAACAGAATAATAACCCTAAACGTTTATACTTTATAATAATTTTAGTGTATTTAAAAATGCACTTAAATAAGCATTTAAAATAATTAATAAGAAAGGATATACTAAAAGATATATTAAATCCCTAATATAAATAAAATCCACTTCTAAATATATAGTAAAATACTAATAACTAGTATTAAAGCTACTATAAGATTAAGACATCTTTATATCACTCTTTTTCAATAGACTTAAAAAAACTATCTAAGTAGAACTATATAAAATACCCAGACCTAATACCTTAATTAAGTATATTAAAATAGCAGTAAAAATCGATAACTATTAATACACCTAAAGAACCTAGAATAATAAATATAACTAAAAATAATAAGAAAATAAACCCTACTATAATGTAAATTAAAAAAGATAATAAGATATTAATACCTCTTATAGAATTGAATCTAGATTAATAACTGTAGAAACTACACTTAAAAATAAATTAAAACTTACTTACTAAAACTGCAGCAAGAAAGGTTATAAAGACCCTAAATATAAAAACCCTATTAAGACTAACTAAAAATATAAACCAGCACCCTATATTCCAGAAAGCAAGAAGGTAAACACCATTAAAAAAGATAAAAACAATAATAAACCATAAATAGCTATTTAAACCGTCAATATAACTCAATCTAAATACAATAAATCAAGACTACCTAACTTTTTCTATATAAATAACCTATTCCTTAGTAAGGAAGAAATACTTAATATATACTATCCTAAAATCTCACCAAAATAAAGACCTATACTTAACTGCCCTATCCTTATCAGAAGAAATAAAACCAAAAAGAAAAAGAAAGAAACTAAAAGAATTTATAAATAGAAAAAGTAATTAAACCCTAATTATAAAAAACAGAAAAAATAATAAAAGAAAAACAGAAAAAACTAAAAAAACCAAAATAACTAATAATAGAAACACATACTTA
This sequence comes from Fusarium fujikuroi IMI 58289, assembly GCF_900079805.1. Lineage (NCBI taxonomy): Eukaryota > Fungi > Ascomycota > Sordariomycetes > Hypocreales > Nectriaceae > Fusarium > Fusarium fujikuroi. The sequence goes on along the minus strand of NC_036625.1, from coordinate 3,273,435 downwards.
ATTTAAATATATAACCTACTTAAGGAAGAACTATTACTATAATTAAAAAAGGAAAAGAAGTTAACCCTAACCTAGATAATAAACTTAATACTAATTTAATCTCTAATAAAAATATAAATAAAGCACTATTATAGATATTCTAGAAAGCAGAAATACCCCTTAAAATAAAAAAGGGTAATGTGGTTGATAAGTGAGTGGGTCATCCAAGTAAGTAGGTTAAAAATCCCTTACCCTATAACATTTCTATTTAATTAGATAATTATTAATAACTTAATATATTATAGCCTTTAAATAAAGCTAGAATACTTCTTGCCCTTTAGGCCCTTTAAAATAACCTAAAATTAAGTTTATGACAGGCTGTAACTAACTATAAAGTGCCCTTTAAGACCTTATATTACCGCTATTATAGTATTTAGTTATAATATAATTCTATCCTAAAATCGTAAAGACTATTTAATTTAAAGGAGTAAATAATAGTCTAATTTATTCTTAACCTAGATTTGCAAGGATTTCCCTTATAATTATGTTTTATAGAAGAAATAGCTAATTCCCTACTAGCTAACTGTAATATATTATCTATTAGCAAGCGCTAGGCTTATTACTTTATAAAGCGATAATTAGAGCTAAAGATATATTTATTTTAGAGATATAACTATTAGAGAGCTAAATGTAAAGATCTAACTATTATTTATAACTAGTTTAGGCTTATATAGAATATAATTATAAAGTATAGTATTTAATTAGATAATATTTAGAACTTTGATAAGACTGGCTTTATGATAGGCCTTATTATGGCCAGAATGGCTATTATAGGTTTAAAAATATAAGGAAGGCTAAAATTAGTATAGCCTAAAAACCGGAAATAGATTACTATAATCTAGGTAATTAATACAGAAGGTTAATTAATTGTACTATTTATTATTAGTGTAGGCTAATATTACCTTATTAATTAGTATTAAAAATGTAACCTTTTAGGCAATTAAGTTATTGCAATAAGCTAAAATAGGTAGATAAATAATAAGCTAGATCTTAAGTAACTAAAGCACTTTAATCGGTCTATAACTAACTAATTAACTGGTCCTTATTATCTCTTAATCCTTAATAGTTATAAAAGCCACTATTTAGCCGATTTTAAGAGATATTATAAGGAGAATAAGATTATTATGCTCTATATGCCTATTTATATATCTTATCTACTCTAGCCTCTTAATATTAGGTACTTTAGGCCGCTAAAAAAGGCTTATAGCTAAGAAATAGAGTATTTAATTAGATACTTTATAACTTATATTTTTAAGATTAAGTTCTTTTCTGCCTTTTATGCTATATTTAAAGCTACCTTTATAGAAAGTAATATTTAAAGAGGTTTTAGAGGAGCTAGACTTACTTCTCTTAATTTAGAAACTATAATCTTAAAGCTTAATATATAGCTATAGACCTTAATGCCTCCTAAGGAGGCCACTTAACTATTAATACTATAGGCTTTAAAGACCCTAAAGACAGTAATAAAGGCCTAATCTTAATCTAAATACCTTAAAAGGCAAATTAAAAGGCATTATAGTAGCTCTCTAAAGTCTATTATTAAAGCTTTAAAGTTAGCTATTAAGGCAATAAAGGCAGTTATATATAAGGTTATCTTATTAAGGGCTAAGCTTTATAATCTTTAAGATATAAATAAGATATTAAGCTAGCGCTATAAGGCAAAAAGGACTAAATTACAGAAAGGGGGGACTATAACTGTATAGGAAGTATTATAAGTAATTAATTAGATAGATATTAATATATAGGTAGTGGCTAAATTATTGAGAAGTGGTGGTTAAGGAAGGTTAAAGTAATTAGACAGTTAGTGCTATAGTGTATGCAGTAAAGGCAGTTATAATATAAGGACTTATTAAATAGCTCTTAAGTTATTTAGGAAGGAATTTAGTAAGTAAAAGCTAGCCTTTTTAAACTGCAGCTTAAGCTTTTTAAGCTGTAGGTTAAAAAGGTTAAGGAAAGTGACCTACTTACTTAAATGACCTACTCACTTATTAACCACGTTATTATTTAATACAATCCCTACTTAGCAGTAGATAACATCCCTATTAAAACTATATTAAAAAGACCAAATTGATACTATAAGAATCTAAACTATATAAAATCTTCTAGACTTACCTAAAAATCTAAATCTAGAAAAATTAGAAAAAAGATAAAATAAAACATTTAGAATATAAAATATATATTACAGTTTAATAAATTTAAAAACAAAATATAGCCTAGTAAAATAATTAAATATACTAAATTAGCTAAAATAAAGGCAATTATAAAATAGGATAATGCCATTTACATTTAGTTATATATAAAGGATAAAGTAAAAGATCTAATAATACCTAAAAAAGAAGTTTAAATTAAAGCAGACCCTAGAAAATATATAAACTACCTAAATTACTAGCAGATATATTAGGTATTATATATATAATATTACTGCCTATAATATAAATAAAAAAAGAAAGTAAATAACTGCTTTCTAATATAGATTAAAGAATACAGAAAATAAAAACCCTACCTAATTATTAATACTTTAGGATACCAAATTACTAAAAGGTATAAAGGGACTTAAGTAGCTAAGCTTACAGTATACACTAAAACCCGGAAATAAGCCCTAAATTATATCTAAAATACTAAATAAATTATAAAATAGAGAAACTATATTTAATAAGAATAGGATAAAGAAGAAGAAAGTTTAGATAAAGATATCTATAATGCCATTATAGAAATAGATAGGCTAGAGAAAGAATAAAACAATACCCCTAAAACCAGCCAAACTAATAAAGTACTACAGTATAATAATAATATAGAATAATTAGTATAGAAAGTAGAAGTAGAATTTTAATATAAACTAGCTATATAGTATAACTATCCTAATAATATTAACTGCTATAAAAGCAAATATAGCTATAATTACCTATAGGGAAAAGGAACCTACTATCTATAATAAAGCGCTAGATAAGTAAAGGAGTAAAGGAAAATAAACTTCCTATAAAAGCTCTACAAACTACAGTCAATAAACGATAATAAACATGCCTAAACTTAAAAGTTAGAATTAGAGGTAAGTAGCTAAATGCACTTATAGATAGTAGAGCTATTATAAACCTTATTTTCCTTAAAATAGTTAATAAACTAAAGCTATTATAAAGAGATAAGAAAAAACCCTATATAGTATAAAGTAAAAAAGGAAGCGCTTATACCTATAAAAATAGAAATATTACCTAAGAGATTAATTACTTAAAGGTATTTATTAACAGAAAGAACTAAGGCATTAACTTTAATATTATTCCTATATAAGAATATAACTTAATACTTAAATACCTATAGCTAATATACTATAACCCACAATTTAACTAGAGAACTGGCTAGGTAATCTATAAAGATTACCCTTTAGATAATAAAAATAATTCAAATAATAACAATATAAGATCTTAAACTTTAACTAATAAGAGCAGTAAAGAATAAAATAATAGAATATTGCCTATTTTAAAAGGAATATAATATAAGTTCTATAAAGGCAGAAATAAATACATTAAATAAATAATAGCAACTCTTAAAAGATAGTTTAAATAATTAAATTAAAATCTCTAAGAGATAAAATAGATTACTAAAAAGGAATCTAATAAATAACTTAAAAATATACCTATAAAGTATTAAATTTATAAGAAATTATTTTAGGAGGAACTAGAGATAAAATTACCTTAATATATAAACTATAATATTAAAATTATATTAAAGGATAGCAAGAATCTAAAATTCTTCCTAATCTATAACCTTACCTAGTTAAAGCTTAATATACTTAATAAATAAATAAAAGATATATTAAAAAAGGGATATATTAAAACTTTAAAATCCTTAGCTAAATACCTAATTATATTTATACTAAAGCTAAACTTAAATAAACTATAACTTATAATAGACTATTAATAACTAAATAAAATTATAAAAAAAGATAAAATGCTATTATTACTTATTACTAAACTTAAAGACTGCCTATTTAATAAAAAATAGTTTATAGCCCTTAATCTTAAGTCTACTTATAACCTTATTTAAATTAAAGAAGGCAATAAATAGAAAATAGCCTTTAAAATAAAATACAGATTATTTAAATATCTAATCATACCTTTTAGATTAATAAACATACTAGCAGTATTCTAATGCATAATTATAAATATACTTTAAGAGTACTTTAATATCTTTATAGTTTACTACCTAAATAATATCCTTATCTTCTCTAATATAAAAGAAAAATATACAGAATATATCCATAAGGTTTTAAAAGCATTATAAGATGCTAATATACTTATTAAACCTATAAAAAGTTATTTCTATTAGAATTAAGTAACCTATTTAGATTATAAAATCTTATATAATAAAATCAGAATAGATAAGCGTAAAATCGCTATAATTACTAAATAGAAAGTATCTATAATAGTTAAAGAGATATAATCCTTTTTAGGATTTACTAATTATTACTAATAATTTATAAAGAACTTTAGTAAAATTGCTATATTACTTACTAAAATTACTAAAAAAGATAAGATCTTTAAATAAAATAATAAGGCCTAAGAAGCTTTTAAATAGCTTAAGATAGCTATTACAAGTAAACCAGTTCTAATTATATTTAACCTAAAATGGCAAGTTAAACTTAAAATAGATACTTTTAACTTTACCTTAAGAGGATAAATAGAATAGCATAATAATAACAGTATATTATATCCTATTGCATTTTATTCTTATAAAATATATAAAATAGAACTTAATTACCCTATCTATAATAAAGAATTCTTAATAATTATTAACTACTTTAAGAAGTTTAGATATTACCTTAAAAAAAATAAATATTTAGTAAAAGTATTTACTAACTATAAGAATATAGCTTACTTTATAATAATATAGGAGCTAAACTGACAATAACTACACTATGCTAAATACTTATATAAATTTGACTTTACTATAGCATACTGTAAAGGCACTGATAATAGATATATAGATACTATTAGTTAATAATATAACTTTAATATAGGAATTATTAAAATAAAATAAAAACTGCTAGAAATAAACTCTAGAGGAGAATATTAATTTATATAACCTATTAAGATAATAGCAAGAATAATAGCTATAGAAATAATAAATAAGGAATGCAACTTCCTTTATGAATTTTATTCACACTTATTATATAGATATTAAGGAGTGATAAAAACACTTAAAAGACTATAAGAATAAGGTTATAAGGTTAAAAAAAAAGAAGTTAAGAAAGTCATTAAATAATACGACTTATATGCCAGAATTAAAGCATAATGGCATAAACCTTACAGATAACTATAACCTTTACTAATAGCATAATAACCTTAGGACTTAATTATAATAGACTTTATTATAAAGTTACCTTTATTAGAAAAACCCTTAACTAGAATCTTCTATAATAGTATTATAATTATAGTTAACTAATTTATAAAATTTTTATATTACATTCTATACTAAGAATTTACAGATATAGAATAACTTTCTTATATTTTTTATAGATATATTATTAGTATATATAGACTGCCTAAAGAAATCCTTTTAGATAGAGGAGGCATATTTATAGTAACATTTTGGCAATTACTTATAGATAGATTTAGACTAAATTACTGACTTATAATAGCATTTAGACTATAAGTTAATAGATAAATTAAATAAATAAATTAAATACTTAAATAATACCTATAGTATTATATTAACTATAAATAGAATGATTAAATTAAGAAACTATTAGTAGCCTAACTTACTTATAATACTATATATAATAAAAGTATAAAATTTATACTATTATTTATAAACTTTAGATTTACATTAAATATATACTATAAAGTATAACTAGAAAAATCTATTAATCTAGTTACTATTATTAAAAGTAAAAACCTAATAGACCTATATAAGTACCTATAAATAGAACTTAAATTTATTAGAAAACAAATAAAAAACTACTATAATCCAAAATGGTTAAAAGGACTAACCTTTTTAAAGGAAGATATGGTCTACCTAGCCATAAAAAACATTAAAACAGACCAATTAATACACAAACTGGACTATAAATTCATTAGACCTTATAAAGTACTATAAAAAATCTTAGAAAATAACTACAAACTAGATCTACTACTAAAAGTTAGACTCTATTTAATCTTTTATATTTTATTACTTGAATTAGTAGTAGATATAATATAAGTTAAAACCGGCAATAAATTATAAAAGATCTCCAGACCTAAAGTCTATAAAGTAAAAGCCATTAGAAATATATAAAAAATTAACAGTTAAAGGGAATATTTAATAAAGTAGAAAAACTACCTAGAAAATAAAAATATATAGAAATTACCTAAATACCTAATTAATGCCTAGGGACTCCTAAAGAAGTTCTACTAAAATTAAATAAAGGTAAAGCATTAAGAAAATTATCCTCTAACCTAAAAGCAGATCAGTTAATATCATTTAGGATATAATTAACCTAAAGATTTTCTATTAAAGTACTTTTATATATATCTAATATAGATAATAAATTATCCTGTTACTCCACCTCTTGCAAACCTTAATAAGTAGCTTTAAAATATTTCTCTTTTACCTAATTTTAAATCTTATAAATATAGGATAAATAACTAATAGCTTTAGCAAGGTATATTTATAAAGCCGCCATTTCCTTATAAAGCTTAAGAAGATCCTTACTTACTTAATCTTTATTATTCTCTAATTTCTTTTCTTATTTTATTAATAACATTACTATAAAATCAGTAAAAACACTAAATCAAAAAAAACACAAAATAACTTATATAAAAAAGCAATATAAATACTATTATAAGACTTCTTAGCCTAAATACATTCGCTATAATGTAAGGAATCTGTAGATATAAAACATTTTTTACTCTTACCTATTTAAAAGCAATAAGTATATGGCATATTGGCTTTTTTATGCATAAATTTAACAGAAAGTGTAAGTATTTAAATTTTATAATCTTTCTAAGATATCTATTTAGAGATATAGTTAGATATAGTAAAATATAATAATAAAAGGTTTAAGTTAGGACTTACCGAAAGAAGTATGATATTAATTAAGATAATAGGCCTTAAGGATAAGACCACCAGAAAGAGGAGATTATATTATAACCCTAGTATTTACGTTATGTATATATAAGGGACCTATAAAACTTACCTAATAAGAATATAACTGCCTAAACTAACTATTAAGAGGTATATCTAATAATAGATTAATTTAATATAGGACTGATTAATATTAAATTAATAGCAGTCTAGAAGTATATTGCGCTAAGATTAATAGCAACCTTACCTATAGTTGGCCCTACTAGAAGATATTTTAATATATAAAATATATTTATTTACACTTTTATAGATTCTAGCTTACTAGCTATTAATAAAACTTCTTTATATTAATTAAGCCTAATATATATTAAATCTACTATTAAGAGATATAATACTTTAATAACCGCTTAGCATTATGCCTTATATAATCTGCCAACAATAAACCTAACATAGCTTAGTTTATCCACAGTTAGGAACTAACTATCACACTCTATACCTAATTAGTAAAAGCCTATATTAATTTAAACTTAATATAAGCCTTCTTAAGGAAAGTATAAAAACAGTTTAATAAGGTATGCTTTAATCTATATACTTTATATCTTCTTGCCTTATCTTTATTAGGTCCTTAATAAAGATATTTCTTTCCTTTTTGCTCCTTTTGCCTAGACTTCCTTAAGGTATTTTGATTTTCTTTAGCCTTTTCCCCTTATTTAACTAGAAAGGCTTTATAGCTTACTTTAGCTCTCTATATATTTAGCTATAATATTAATACTAGCCAAATATCTGCCACTACTATACTAATAGATAAGGTATTAAACTAAATATAATTTATTTAGGTAATACTATAGGCATTTACCTATAACTCTAGTAGGGTTAACCTTAAAGCTATAATAAAATTAAGAAACTACTAATTTGCCTCTTTAGCCTCTTATAGGCCTATATTTTAGGCTTTATTAATTAAGGTTCTCTATTACTTAAGCTAGTTACTTACTCCTTTATAGGTTATATATCTTTAGTATATAGGTTTTACTAAAACTTCTCTATATATTTAGTAAGCCTTTTACTTTTACTTTATTTATATTAAGGAGAACTTATTATAAAGAGATTAAACCTATTCTATTAAAGTATTATCTTTTAAAAAATAGTACCTTATAATCCCTTTATTTATTATATTTAGTATTTAATTTTAAATAATAAATATCTTTTTCTTTAAGTCCTTATAGTTCTTTAAATATATCTTATATATTGCCTTTATTATAGTAACTATTTAGTAATCTTTCTCTATAAAATATAGTATTTATTAAGTCTATATTTTATATTTAATATAATTTTTATTTAATTTAATAATAAAGAGATTAACTTTTTATATAGCTATTTTTTATATTAATAAAAATAATATTTTTATAGTAGTTACCGCTTTAGTAACTATAGCGCTTTACTATTTTATTATTAATATATTAAGAGATATAGATATAACTACCTTAAAGGTAGGCTTATTAAATGCTATTAGGTTAATATAGGCCTATAGATCCTTATTCTTTAATTTAACCTTTAGGGCCTTATATTAGCTAATTTATTTATTACTAAATTTAAGCCTAATTATCTAATTAGTTATTATTTTAAATGTCTTTAGTAAGCATTAGGCTTTCCTTTTTAGTTATACTTATAGTAGTTTTTCTTATAAATAAGACTCTTAATTATTAGAAAAACTTATATATTATCTTTCTTTTAAAAGAGGGGAAATTCTATATTTAAATCCCTTAACTTCTGGCATCTTGCTGAGGTTTTACCTAGATATAAGCAATTATTTTATTCTCTTAATCTAATAGTAATTATATAAGAAGAAATTGCTTACTTAGTGATTTCAGTGGTGATATATTTTTTATTTAATCCTTATAAATCATATCAGCATATTTTGCTGTTTTGTTTATCCAAATAACCTTGACTGTATTGGCCTCGGCACTTAGTGTTAACGTACAGTGCATAGATAAAAGTTCCAATACATCCCGATTATACCCTAACTACCTCAATTATACCCTGCCATTTTACTTTATAATTAACTAGGCAATATTTATTTAATTATAATAATATATATATAAATCTATAGAGAATTAAAAGGAGATTCTAACTATATAGCTTAATACTTAATATAGTAACTATTTATATAATAATACTTATTTAGTTAGTTAGGTATTAATTTTATTATATTTTTAACTATATTATCTTTAATTTTAATTTATAACTTCTTTATAGCTATAATTAGCTGGCTAATTGCCTTAATAGACTTTAGATAAGTAGTAATTTTAGGATATATTTTATATATTCTCTTCTTAAAGACTTTCTAGAGGTTTTTAATAGGGCTAAGGTTAGGACTATATAGAGGCCAGTTAGTAAGAAAGATTTCTCTTTTTCTTACCTAAAGATAGAGCCAGTCTTAAACTTTTTAATAAGTAAATATATAGGTATTATTATATTAAAAAGTCTTTCCTTCCTTAATAAGGTTAAGAAGATAAAACTGTAGATAGAATAGAATATACTGGCCTATTACTTCCCCTCTCTTAGATTTAGGATCCCCTAAAAGAGAGATAACTGTAAATGGTTTATTATAGTTAATTACACTATAAAATATCTGTAAATATCTTATAGGCTATCTATAGGCTTAGACTTTATTTTTATAAAGTCTTTTACCTTATAGTATTATTAAAAGAAGCTTTTAAAAAAGAAGTCTCTAGACTTATAGCTTAATAAAATAACCACTTAATATAATTACTGTTTATATAGTTAATTATAACTTTATTAGAAAACTACTAACTATATTAAAATAACTTATCTTTATAATAGTATTTATTTATAAAAGATTTCCTTAATTAAGTAGCTTCTTTAGTAAGAAATAGGCATTAAAGTGTAAATCTATATTATATTTTTTTATTAATAAGCTAGCAATAAATTATCTTTAGTAATACCTTTAACTATACCTAACTTATAATATTTCTATATAAAATAAAAGGGTTATTCTTAATAAATATTTTAATATAACTTTTATCTTAATTTAATAGCATTAAAGGCCTGCCAGAATATAGTTTATTTTTATATAACTTTTAGGCTTAACTGCATTAAATAATCCTATATATTATATAATAATTTAGCCTTATACTATTTATAATATCTTTAACCTAAATTCCTAATTTATATATCGTTATAAACCTTATTCTTTTATAAGGAGAATAATATACTTTTTGCCTTTATTAAGGCATTTTAATCTATTTAAATAACGTAATAAAGTTATAGTATTAATATTAATGTTTTATTGAAAGTGGGGTTAGACCGGAAATGTGTCGGAACTTTCGCCGGCCCACTGTATGTTAGCAATCGAACAAGGTTTAATTGCGATCAAGGAATGCCACCTAAAAGCATTACCCGCCAAAGTCTATTTGTGCCCCTAACCCAACCCATCATCCCGCCTGGTTCCGAGCTTATGGTTCACACTTAACCCCGGATTCGGTGTGCTGCGTCGGCTTTTATCCACCAATGTCGCATCAAAGTGGCGCTCATGAACCGCCTAGCCGGCGCAGAGTTCAGATGGCCAACGGCTTCATCTAACCACAGCAGTTTATCTCAAACCTTCCCCGTTATGACATTTTTGATGTTGGAATGCCGAATCGGAACATCTACTAGTTGTTTAACGTTCCGTAAAGTTAAATGAGTGTAACCCAACACCGATGACAAGATAATTCACTACATACATATTCGCTCTCAATACAGAACTAGTTTCTGCACAGGTATGGCACCCCGCCTAGATAGCCAATACCCATAAAGAAGTGCAAGATACTCGGGAACGACCTTTTTCCGTCGCCAACTGCGAGAACAGTAAGAAGATCGCCGAATTTCATGAAGCTCATTACAGCAAGGATGGTGGCGATGGCAATATGGTTGTCGTGGAGTTGATGTGCTAGGATAAAAATGCCGAATGATATATCTCTCGCTGCTAGCATATATATCGGCGCGAAGCTGGCGGGATCATCTGAGGATCTCTTGTCTGGGATGCCTTTGAGTTGGTATTGGTTTTGCGGGTTGAAGAGGGCGAGTACTCCACCAACGAGGCTGGTGAGGCCCATGGTGAAAATACATAGTTCGACGAATACGGTGAAGAAGGACATGGCTCTAGATTATTTCTGGTTTGCGGAATTGATCCAAATGCTCTGCTAAGTGATAATGTATAGCGACATCTGTCACTGCAGGGAATGAGTTGTGTAGGGCTTGTTTATGAATACTTCGCTTTGGTGGATTTGTTCCGTTTTATCCGCCGAGTGGAGTGCTAAGCCTCAAGGCTGAATCCAAAGGATCACTGCGCCACCGTTGAATAACAAAACAACCTTGAAAACCCGAGTTGAAGCTGATACAAGGCGGACCATAAGCCAATTGAATTGTTTCTTATCTTGAATACTACTTACATCCGACCAAAAGGCCGTCCACATGGATACGCAGTTTTCCAACAAATCTTCGGCCGACATCTCTATTGATGCAACATACCCCTGCCTAGCCTAAGAATCCACACTGCACAGCCCAGTCACCCATGCCCAGTAGATACCCTACGCTAGGTGAATTTCTGCGACATCAGATGATCGCGAATGCTCAAGACAACAGGGTGGGCAGCGGGGCTCCCAAGAGTGCAGTAATAAAGCTTGCTCGTCAGAGGGCCGAAGGGGGTGAAAAGAGTGTCCACCGGAATCGTACCGTGACAATTGTCAAGCCCATAGTTTGTTGCACAAAGGGTGCCTTCGTAGACGGCCGCTGACTTAGTACTGCGACTAAAGACGTGGAGAGAGGAGGCTACTCTCCTCGATCCGTGTTTAATGTGACCTGAGTCGATTGATAAGTCAAGCGAGAAGTGCAGTCAACGTACAGAACATGGTATTCACAGAATTAGATCAAGTCACATAGCATGAGATAAGTAGAGTTTGAGGCCATGCGGTCAATTTCACCCATGTAACAGCTGCAGTGCATTAAGGATAATAAAAAGGCAGCTGAGATAACCGTCGCAAAGTACCTTATACCTCGTTTTCCTCGCAATATCTATCCCTGAAACTGGAACAGGTGCTCCAGATCGTCCTCCTTGAGGTTCTCTACCGCCATATTGGCGATGTTTTCCCACATCAAGAGCTTGGTTTCAACCGCAAAGAGCTCTTTCTTCTGCTTCTCAGCTTGAGTCTGCAGGTTATCACGTTTCTCGATCGCCTCCCGAGCATCTTTGATCATTTCCAGTCTTGCGACGTCCTTCGTCGCATTCGCCTTTCGGATCATAGCGCTCGACAGTGCCTGGTGCGCTCCTGTCATGGCCTTTGTGGCATCCATGTAGGTCTCTAGCTTCTCGGTGCGCGCTTTTTCAGCGTCCTGGTACAGTTCCTCTGCTTCGTTGAGACGGTCTCTGGACTTCTGAAAGATCTGTTCGACGTCATCGAGTGCCATCTCCGTGAACCTCTTGACATGCTCGCTCTTGCGGCGTTTCGCGTCGCCTGTTACTGAGCCTGACGCAAGACTGCGTTTCGGGGAATTGCGCTTTGATCGAGAGGTCGACTTTTCCGACATCGCTGAAGACATGATGGTTTTCTCGAGGGGATTGTCCTTGTAGTTTTGTAGTGCAGACTTTGATGTTTGGAGTGGAGTCTCTGCCTTTGATGATTGATACCAGGACTGAAGTTCTGTTAGCTGAGAAACTATGAATGAGTGAACTTGGCTGGGGGACACACCGTCTGCCGGGGTTGCAAGTGAGTTGCAAAAGTTGGAAGAGGGCGGTCGATGGGATAAGGGATGATAAAGGAGAGGAGGATGTGATGCCAATGCTTTAAAGCTTGTGCCATGGAGAGGAGAGATAGAAGAGTGCACGCTTTGAGGGTTCAAGAAATTCGCAGGTGGATCGGATTCGTGAAAATAGCCGCGATTCACCTATGTTGGATGAATGGACCACTTTCTGGCCGAGTAATTGCCATGTTATCCGTTGAGATCCCAGTCTTAAGACGGGGTGTTGGCACGTTATTATTCGTTGTGATATCAACCACGACATGCCTAGGGTGGATGATGATTCGACACTTTAACGCTCTTTGTCTCATTTGCCAATGGGTTACCAGCAATCCTGCTTTATTTCTATGAAGAAGGAACTTAAAGAATGTTCTGTCACCTTTTGAACCCGACGTTGCCATTTATTCATAGCTGTTGACTATTACGAGCACAAGGCTCGTGATCATAGCATTTTCATTGCTAAACTCTAGAATATTTTCTGCTGATCAGCGAATGATGACTTAATGACCCCGACTATGAGGCTACAGCATTCAGTGGTCTGCATATCAAGAGTGCTCTTTGTCGGTGTCAGTCGCGATGAGCCTCCTCGTTCGAGGAGCGACTTACCTGCATAGCATCCAGTCCCTGCTGTGTCATGATAAAGCTTGAAGCAGGCTGTTGCGCTTCTCGTCACAGCATTAGGAGTTGACATGAGGGATGCAATCCTCTATGAGCTCCGGTGTCCATACGGTTCAAATGGAAACGATGCCGAGACGGCTGCCATTGCAAGAAACAACGCTGCACAGACATACAGAGGGGCCGGTGTATCGGTGTTAGCTTCACTTGCAACAACAGCTGATACGATTCCCATCACTCGGTTGCACGCGACAGCAATAGCACTTCCAGTAGCACGATGAGCACTTGGCAAGACCTCAGGAGTGTAGGCATAAAGAGTGCCGTAGTAGATGTTGATGCAGAATGCAATCAGACAGGTGAAGGTAATGTCCTGCACAGAAGTCTTCACAGAAGTGTAGGCAAAAAAGAAAGCCATACTTATTAAAGCGCCGATGACCATGGTGTACTTGCGGCCAAGCTTGGTGTTGCACATGAAGCCAGCGACAATGGGACCTGGGATACCGCTGATGTTTGTCAGAGCATAGTTGCGCCAGATTTCGAACTTTGAGCGGTTGAAGACTGCACCTCTGCTGGCAAGATAAGACTTAAGATGATGTTAACACCTTGTTGATGGCAATGGGGGCATGGATAAATATGGCAACTCACGGAAGGAAGACGTAGAACAAAGGATACGCAAGACCAATCAGTGTCCAGGACAGAAAGATGCTGGCGGTTGAGATGGTCATCTTCTTGGTACCAAACAGACCTCGAATATGGATCATTGTCTCGCTTATCGAGAATCGGTTCTTGCTGTGAGCTGAAGTGATGGTTCCGCAAGCAGCGAGATCCTGCAAAGTGAGAGAGCAAGTGCGATTGTACTTGGTTGCCAGGTATTGGAATGTCTCAATCAATTCTTCCTCTTTTCCGACACCGAGGAGGTACTTGGGAGTTTCGCGGAGTCTGATAACGGTGACTCGAAGAAGGGATAGGAAGAAAACAAGAGCGCCGCCTGTGAACATGACGTATCGCCAGCCCATGTTGTTCCCTCGCGTACAGGTCTCAACATCAACGCAATTCCAACGCTCAGGAACCATGAATCCCCAAGCGATGAAGCCTGCAATAGCCTGCCCGAAACCCCACCAACATGCCATGAGAGTTAGAAGCCATTGCTTGTTGCTTGGGAGGTACTCCAGAAAAACAGCTGTATCCATGACGAGGTTGCCGCCGGCGCCAAAACTAAGGAGCGCAACGAAAAACCCAAGAGATGGCCAGTTGGGCATTCCGCCAGCGATGATGCAGCTGACCGCACAGAGGAAGAGGGTGATGTTGAAGGCGTATTTTCTCCCTATAATGTCGGCGCCGAAACCCCAGAAGAGAGCGCCAGTCAGCATGCCGACATATGCTGCGATGGTCATGGCGTTGGCATAGCCCTTTTCTCCGAATTCACGGAATGATTGTGTCGCAATGATGGACTGGAAAAGGAGGATCATTGAATCAACAGCATAGCTTCACAAAGGGTCAGCAGCAGTCAGCGGACGATTGGATCGGAAGGGCAGTGGAGGCAAGTCGTGCTTCTCAAAAACATCTTACCCGAAGCCGTTTAAGAAGAATAACTTGAGGTGATACGGCGTCCACCCAATTTCGTCAATAGCCTGGTCCGAGTCAGCTTCTCATTGTTCGTGGGGTTCGGCAATTCTTCTCACATCGTTGACGAGTCTCATCTTCTGATTGAAAGCAGGGTCGAGATCTTGCAAGTCAAGGAGATCCTGCTGAGTGCCAACCTTGACATCGACAGTCCCATAGCTGGGTCCATTCTGCTCCTCCACATCCTGGCTCTTTTTCACAGAAGACATGATATCGAATTTGGCTGAAGATATGAATAATGAAGAAGAGGTATAAAAAGCGCAAGACGACCATGAGAAGAGAAAGTCGCGTGGGCTTTATCTCAGAGACCCGATGATCCTGTACGAATACAGCATGGTCAGTGTTGATTTACAGGTAACCTTCCGAAAAACCTGCTAATCCGTGCCTCTAGCTGCATTGGATCGTACCAAGACATGAGGATATCCAATAACAGACGAGAAATTAATCACGCGCCGAGGATGCCAATGTTTGTGTGGCCATTGCATTTTCGGGAATCGTTACATGCAGAAAATGTCCGTCACATTTATCGTTGGACGTTTCATCGAAAATTGACTTGTTTTGGGGAGCACGTGGGCGTTGAACAATTTCAGCAAATTGAGTTTGCCAGTTTACGACTCTGATCTTGGCCCGGAAATGAGGTATCATAATTAGAGTTGTCTCCGTAGCCGATGGCCCACGGGTAAGCTCAATGGCAACCCCAGGGTTCGAAAGAGGGGTTGCAGCGAGATCGTCATCTTCTGCAATTGGGTTTGCGTCAATTGAACTTTCCCATGTAACACTGATGAACAAAACTGATTGTGATATATCACCAGATAAGAACCTCCAGCCAGGCATATTGCTTATCGACCTCAGCATTACCAGGTGCTAGGTATGCCAGCTTTAACAATGCACCATAGCCTCTTGTTCGCCATTCGGTCACGGATAAAGAGCACCAATGTTCCGAATGTGCCGGTTGATGATATTCGCTCTATGTGATGAGACAACATAATTCAGACGCTAAAAAACGAGACCAGTCTATACGTCGCATGCTTTTGTCCTCACTTCCTGTGTCGGTACTCCTCGGGGCTCTCATATGAAGAGAGCTCCCTGTCCTCGATATCTGCCGGCTTGCTCTTCTTCTGCAAGTGCTTGACATACCAAATCATAAAAATAAGCATTACCAGGGCCATCAGAATGGCATCAAAGACATATAAGAAGACCTCATGAGAGATCAGGTATCCCTTGTTTCCTTGAAGGTACTCCACCACCCTGAAGATGCTTCGGACAAGAATAAGGAAACTCGTGGCATAAAGGACGTATAGGTATCTTGCCCAAGGTACATCGCCTCGCAGTGACTCGGGTGTCGGAGATTTGAGTAGTCGGGTATGGAAGAGGATTGAGGTGACAACGAAGAAGCCAAAGACGACGATTTGGACGAACAGACCGGCGATGATGATCTTCTCGCCCAGGTTGTAGAGGTCCAAGGTACCAGCCGACTGGATACCTCCGCCGCCGGCCTGCAGACTGAATGCGATAACGTCGCCGGTGACGAAAATGCGTGTCACCCACTTCACGGGTACAAGAGATAGATGGGCAGCTCCGACGGTTCGAATCAGGCGACCGAGAATCATGTAGATCGAGGCGGCGAAGAGGGCGGGTGCGACGAGGATAGGAATGGCTTGTAGCACGAAGCCACCAACAGAGAGCTTGTCAAAGTGACTCCATATTCTTCCAGCATATCCGACAGTCTCGACTGAAGAAACGGTTAGTATATCAACAAGGTGATCTGATAAAATGGTACACCTACAGAAGCCGCCAACGACGAAAGGTGTAAAGTAATAAGCGCGAACTCGAATCAATCGCCAAGTATGTAGTATCGAAAGGACTGCAAAGATTACAGTGCTGACAACTGCTGCTGGCAGAGAAGGATCGTAGCGATATAGCTTGAAGTCAAAGCCTGCGGTTTCGGTATCGGCCATGGTGAAGAGAAAGGAAAGTAAACGGTTTAGAGATTAAAGACCCAATGGATGGAGATTCGTGCCAGTAAGGGCGCTCTCTAAAACTATATACGAAAGCTGGGGACACTAGGCTATGCCGAGCCGCAGTAGGCTTTCCGGAATGCATGCGTAGGGAGGCGCGTAACGGGAGCGAAGCTTAACGAGGTCGGAGAATAAACGAGAGCGAATTCATCCCTGGTCACTTTGGCAGGGCTGAGCCTCACTTCAGTGGATTTGACATGATCTCCAAAGGTACAAGGATAAGAGGAAATAAACGTTATTTATCTCTTTGTTGTCTATCATATCCCTGCCCAGAGGTGTTTACCAGCGTTGTATCTCATAGTCTTGCTTCCGAGACTGGGAGGGAGTTTTTTTTCGTATTACGATTGAGTTTTAACACGAATCGCTTCAAAGGAGTCAGATCCTCTAAAACTTAATTTATGCGATTCATTCTTTGCGCTTCGACCTCTGGGATGTCATGGCTGAGGAGAAGCAGATTTGATGCGTTCGGTGGTTCCCGGCGGTAACTATTCTTGGCCAAGTCAGTGGAGCAGTCTCGCCTTGATCTCCAATTAGCAAAGATTTCACGACCCAGGCACCTCGTTCAGGTCCTCGTTCTCGTTTAGACTTCGTTAAGACCTCGTTAAGACCTCGTTCATCTCGTTCATCTTCATTCCCGGCTCTGTACAGTAATCGTACAGTACCTTCGTTCCATCCGTCGCCGACAGACTTTCCTTTTTCCCTTCGTTTACCTACACAAACGATATCGGAAATATTAATTCTCAAGTCAGCAATCTCGTTCAGCTCCCCGCCTTGCCTCGCTTTTCTGCTATTGGTCGTCATGGACGCTGAGGTGCATGACGTCGTTACAGTGAGAGGTGGATCGAAGCCCAGAAGGCCGCACAAGAAAGCAAAGACAGGCTGTCTCGATTGCAGAAGACGGCGCGTCAAGGTGCGTGTCTGCGTGGCTTGAATGTGGCGGTGCTTATCCCAATTCTGGAACTGATTGATGCTGTAGTGCACCGAGGAGCGACCAGAATGTCGTGCTTGTCGTCGTCGCGGAGTTGAATGCGAATACCCTTCATTCCAAGGGGTAGTATTCCGATCGCCGTCTACACAACATGGCGACGAAACATCTCCCGAGTCAACTTCGTCGCAGCCGCCCAAGCAGATTGATACCCAGACCATTGCACCCGTTCCAGGTCTGGTCTCAAATGCATATCAGTCAGTTCTTGGGGTACAGCAACACAAC
Source organism: Fusarium fujikuroi IMI 58289 (assembly GCF_900079805.1). Lineage (NCBI taxonomy): Eukaryota > Fungi > Ascomycota > Sordariomycetes > Hypocreales > Nectriaceae > Fusarium > Fusarium fujikuroi. Next base: position 3,255,078 of record NC_036625.1, on the reverse strand, counting down.
AGACCAACCGTCACTTATGGAATGGAGGACATGGCTCTGCTTCACCATTGGACAGTCTCTACTAGTCTTGATGTCTACAAGAACTCGGCTTTATCGGCCATCTGCCAGGTCATATTCCCCAAGATCGCATTTCAGCATCCTTTCGTCATGCAAGCTCTCCTAGGCCTGACTGCCCTCCACATCGCATACCTTGAGCCCCAGCAAAGACTGGAATATACGGCAGAAGCAGCGCGTTACCACAGTCAAGGTCTACAGGGCTTTAACGAAGCCATTTCGCAGTCCAATGAGGAGATTGCCGATGGTTTGTTCGTCTGGTCGTCGCTCAACCTTCTGTACGTATTTGCGGCCTCGGGTCGATTGGGAGAGGGCTTTTGGGACGAGTCTAGCTGGGGAGGTCGTAAGGATCGCATCTTGGGCGCGGGATGGATCCCCATGCTTCGAGGTGTCCAGACAGTACTGGTACCTTACTTCGAGGTCTTATCGGCGGGTCAGTTGAGAGAGGCCCTGAATATTGGAAATTGGGACGATATCGATCCCGACTTGGTAGATGATATTGACGACAAGCGCTTCTGTCGCTTGAGGGAAATCTGGGAGCACAATCCAGATGCATCGACTTATGAAGACATTCTACACGTACTTAGGAGGATCAGGATGTTCATGGCACAGTTCTCAACCATGGAGGCTGAGACCCCTGGCAGTTCGGTCTTCAATAGGGCCTGGCAGGGAGCTTTCTTATTCGTGCCTTTCGCATCAGAGCGGTACTTTTCTCTGTTGCATCAGAGGCAACCGCCTGCACTCATATTATATGCCTTTTACGGTGCCTTGCTGCACTCCCTCAATGATTCTTGGTTTATGGAAGGTTGGGGACACGACATAGTGGAGGTAGTGAATGACTTGCTTGGCTCTTATTGGGAACATTGGATATCATGGCCACTTGTAGTAGTTGGTCTAAGAACTGGAGATATGCAGAGTTGAGCCGTCAATGCCGAATTTAACCAAGGAATGATTTAATGATATAAGACCAAGCCATAAACATTCTGGTCTAATTCTCCTGTCCAAGTTTATCTCGTTGTCCTTCATGATATACTCCAATATATTTTGCTTCCTCTCAATAGGGTTCCCCATCGACATATTTGTCCTGCTCCTGTTCCAAATTCTCACAATGCCTAAACCTCGGTAAACGCATGCATACTGTAGCTTTTACCAGCGCCCCTGCCGCTCAAGATCTCAGTGATTTCAGATGGATGGAACCAGTTGAACAGAACCATAACAAAGAACATGAGACAGGCATCAAAAATATACAAGTAGGCCTCGTGTCGGAGCAAGTAACCGTCGAAGCCCTGCAGATACTCGACAGCCCTGAAGATCGATCGTACCATGATAAGTAAACTTCCGATGTACAGAGCAAGCATGTGTTTCTGCCAAGGGAGCCCACTTGAAGACCGGGCAGTCGGGTTGGCACTGATCGCACGATGGAAGGCGATGGCAATAACAATGAAGACGCCGAAGAAGAGGAGTTGGACGAAGAGACCACCGATAATCACTTTTGCTCCGGCTCTGAGAGCCTCGATGGTACCGGACGCCTGATAACCACCACCTTCATCAATAAATTAGCATCTCGGATGGATGAATCGATACGAACGACCTACCTCCTGCCTGCAGGATGAATGATAAGACATCTCCAGTCACAAAGATCTTGGTCATCCACTTCTTGGAGATCAAAACGCGGCCTTCGCCGTCTATCATCAGAACAATTCTACCAAGCTCCATGTAGATCGTTGCAGCAAAAAGCGCAGGGGACACGAGAAGGAGAATGCTTTGCATGATATAGGGGCCGAGGGTCCAATTGGGACTCTCGTTACCAGATTTTGCTCGCGCGGCGTATCCAACAACTTGAACTGGAAGAAGGGGTAACATGTTAGACTTAGCAGCGCGATTGAGCAGGCAGTTAAACTTACAGAAACCACCAAGAGTTAACGGGATGACAAACCAAGATCGTCCTCGAACAAGTTGCCATGAATGAAGGAGAGTCGTGGCTAGAAAGAGGATGGTGAAAATAACAGCACCGACCACAGTTGGGTCGTAATGGTAGAGTCTAAACTCCTCCGCCCCATCGTCAGAACGTGTGAACATGTTCATTTTCGAACACTGGATTTCCAATTACAAAAGTAGAGAAGTAATGACTGGAGTTGTTGAAAGACGTAAAAGAACGACGTCAAAGGAATGAAAATGTGATGAGAATGAAAAGGAACTAGTAAAGTAAAGCTAATGAACGATGGTCTGAAGTGGAATTATGGTCTAGGAAAATGAATGTCTTTATACTGAGCTTGACACTAAAACCGTCAGAGAATTTAAGGGAGAGAAGAGCACTGCCATGCGGCCAAGCCGGAGGACAAATCAAGGGTATCCATTCACTGATCACCCGCTAGACGATGAGCGAGTCTGCCTTGCCGGGTTTCTTAATTATTAGACTCAAGAGTACCCTAAACGAGTAAACGAAGAATTCCTCAATCAATGCATGCTCAAACGGTCGATTGGTCCTGAATCATTAGTGCGGTCGGCGGAACTTCGATGTTATGTTTTGACGTGGTCTAGTCTGTGTCCTGCTCGTTTAACCTCGTTTAACTTCGCTCTCATAACGATAGCCGGCCCCCTAAATGTCTCGCAAGCCACTCGAGAACTTTTGCTGCCACTCAGCATGATCGAAGTATGGGGGAATGAGATGATTTTTCGGGTCCCTTAATTCAATCTTGATAACAACCCCTTGAAGGCCACTCAATTTATATAGCCACTCGCCGTCATGCAACGAGACCTCAGAAATCTAGCGCCGAGGAAAGTCGCGACTTCTCGTTCAACAATGGAAAACACCGAGGCCAGATTTCTCAACAGCCCTGCATCTTCTGTGCATACTGATGGGGCTTCTCCGCTTGAAACGCCTCAGATGTCAAGGAGAATAAAGAGGGTCTCGCATACAAAGTCACGCAAAGGCTGCCAGCAATGCAAGAAAAGAAAGGTCAAAGTCAGTATTTGACTTGGCAACTGGCATCACCATATTCTGACATGGCAGTAGTGCGATGAGCAGCGACCTGCGTGCTTCAATTGCAGTAGATTGCAAGAAGAATGCAAGTATTTACCACCGCCGCCAAAGAAGGTATATGTTAGGAGGTCAGGCTCTCCCAAACCAGCGATAAGCAGCACTGGTGGCATCAACCTCAGGGATCTAGAATTGTTTCACACATACACGACATCAACGTACTCAACCTTGTCAATATTTCCGGCACTGCAAGACTTTTGGAGGATCACAGTTCCGCGGTTGGCGATACACAACAGCTACTTGATGGGCGAGATTCTTGCGCTGGCAGCATTGCACCTCGCTTATCACAGGCCGGACCAGCGGCACGAATATCTTGCAACGGCCCTTACGCTCCATCAGGAATCTTCACAACAGGCTATGGGACTCTTGAAAGAGTTAAACTCCGAGAATGCTGACGGCCTGTTCATATTTTCTTCTCTGACTATCGTCATCGGTAATACCTCCCGTATCCGCTTTCAGCTCAGCTTTGTATACTAATGTTGAACAGCAATGGCTACGCCAAAACGGTCGCACCAAGACGGGATACCAGCTGGTGAAGGCGACTTTGAAGATTGGATATATCTCATACAAGGTACAGCTAATCTCCAAACGACCTTAGAGCAAGAGTGCTCTGAAAGCTGTTTGACACCACTGTTCTCATTCAGCCGTCAAAGATGGGCGTTACACAATGTCTTTCAACCTTCCTACGACCGAAGGGACGAGACACTATGCCAACTAGAAGAAAGGATCAGAAACTGTGTCACAGAGGGCGAGAAGTTGAATGTCTTGATCGAAAGAGTTGGCAGCTTACGATCTGCGGCATGTTACACTGCGAGCTGGGAGAGTACTGATTTGTTCTTTTGGCTATACGCGGGTATCGATGGCTTTTTGCCTCTCGTCAAAGCACGCGATCAGGAGGCTTGGGCGGTGCTAGCCCACTTCTGTCTTATGGTCAGAAGAGCAGAAACACAGTGGTGGTTGAAAGGGTGGGCGGATTGTATGATGAGAAAGATTCACATGCAGCTTGATGAGGAGCATAAATCCTGGGTTTTGAGACTTTCAGAAGAGATGGGGTGGATCCCGCCAGCAACTCAATGATCAAAATAACTTTCAATAATAATATTTAAACCAGCCGGACGTTTTACAGCCTTGATAATTCTATAAAGGTCTTCCATGGTCTCAAAGCTCTGTCTCCTGGCCAAGACCTTTATTTCATAGCATATATCTTGAATGACCCTTCAGCTCCAATGTCAGCGTTGCATCATGTTCAATTGGTCAGATCTTACATACCGGCCCATTCGTTGAGATTTTGTCCCTTGAGATCAACCACCATGTTCTCTGGGGCTGAGCAGCACCCGCCTGCTGCGGCATCAGATGACGCATCAAGGTATACATTCAGGTCACTATTCGCATCACTGATGAGAATATCTAAAGGTCCATCAGGTCAGCTGGTACTCCTTATAAGTATAGAACTACCCACCATTGAAACCTGCACGTTTCAGGTACTCTTCATACTCCTCGACTTGGCTTGCTCCAGCGATGCATCCGACGTAAAGTGCCATGCTGTTTCTGATATTTTCTGAAAGGGGCTTCTTGGCCAAGATATCGGATATGGCGACTCGCCCTCCGGGTTTGAGCAGACGGTGCATCTCATTGAAGGCCTTTTGTTTCTCATCATGGGGTACCAGATTGACGACGCAGTTGGAGATGATGCAGTCGGCGACGCTGTCTTCCAAGGCTATGTCGGTGATACGAGACTCAATGAATTCGACGTTTTCCATCGATCGATCTGCCTTAAGCTTCCTGGCTTTGGCGAGCATGTTCTACTCTGAGTGAGAAATCATGGTTGATTAATCATGTACAATGCTTACCCACCTTGTTCATGTCAACACCGATAGCCTTACCAGTTGAGCCGACTTTGCTGGAGGAGAGGAAGACATCCAGACCAGCACCGCTTCCCAGGTCGATAACAGTCTCGCCCTAAGAACGTCAGTTCTGTCTTTTGCAACATGGTGGATACGGGACCTACTTCCTTCAGTGAAGCAATCGCCAACGGCGTGCCGCAGCTCAGTCCCAAGTTAGCATCTTTGGGGATGGAGTCGAGGTCCTCGTTCGAATAGCCAAAGGCTTTCGCGACATTGGTGCTGTATGTTACATTGGAGCCGTTTGCTGCACTTCCGTATCGCTCGCCAACTCGTGTATAAATATCTTGATTATTCATGGCCGTAGGTCTTGTATTCCTTTATGGTAAGAGTGATACTGGGAGGAAACATTTCGGTATGAGAGGTAAGCCTGCCCTTTATAAGGTAGGTCAACACGCTCCCCGTCTCGTGCCGAGATGTTGGAGTTCACAGGAAGTCTGATGATTCAGCAAGACTGGACCAATCAAAGATATCAGCGACGGTAACAATCGTGCCAGAAGAGGAAATTCTTCGATATGTCACAGTTCGTAACCGCTTGGGGCAATAAAATGATATGTCACTACCATAACCCGCCACCTCTACAATTATTCGAAATCATTCTCTGAAGCACACTCGCCGGTTTGTATCATGAACTCCACAGACAAACCCCCGAACGTGACAAAATGGACGCTGAATCCGAACCCCACTCGGGTGCGCGACAATCAACGTCGTCATCGTGCGCGTGTCAAAGCCCGAACTGAGTCTCTTGAGGTTCAGTTGAAGGCGACTCAGGAAGAGTTGCGAGCAGCGCATGCGCGTATTCATGAGCTAGAATCTCTTCTAACAGCAAATCGGCCCTTGTTCGTCTCTGAGAAAGCCCAGGTTCCAGTCGAGCTTAGGGCATCCAATAGTGGCTGCAATGAACCGACGTGCTGCCGTCACAGCCTTAAACCCATCGATCAGCATTCCAGACAACAGGATCTGAATAGAACTACCGTCGCGCCATTTTTTGGGATACCCCCAGCCGATACCCTCGCGTCTAATATGTTTTCTACGGTTCAGCATTACGATGAGGACGATCAACTACCCCCAGTCGCTGGTGGCGAATCGACAACCCTCTGTCGTTTGGCGTATGAAATCATTGAACAGCACAATATGACTGGCGTCGAGTCATGTGAGATAGAGCATTGTCTCCGACCAGGCTTCAGGCGCGCGACAAGAAAAGGAGAAGGATGTAGGGTCGAGACTACGATTCTGTACGCGTTGATTGATCGCATCAGCCCTGTCTGAGCAATGCTTCTCGGTGGGGTTGTGAGCTTAGGTACTTGGGCCCAAGTTTGCAATTCTCTCCGCACCAATAGCTATTCCTCCGGATTCGGAGATCATCCCCGAATAGCTCAGCTGGAAGAGCGTTCGGCTGTAATTGTTAATCTGACACCGAAAGGTCACTTGTTCGATCCAGGTTTCGGGGATTCATTTTTGCACTTTTGACAATTGAGCTCTGCCAATTGCGTTTGGCTCTCCGATTTGACTTTTTGCATTCCGTCATTAGGGCGAGCAAATTCAGAGCAAAATGCAGGTGGTGCAGATATTTGGAGGTGGTCAAGCGAGATGTTATGATAATATCATACTTGTGTGGACAACCTGTGCTAACCTGTTAAGCCGCTAATTGGTTTCTGGGGCGATGATTCAGTGAGCCGGCTTTGTTTGCGACGAGGGGCAGCTGGGTCCACCGCAACCAGCCTTCAGGGTAAGCTTAACTTAAACCAACTTCGCAATTATAAATCTGGATGATGGTTTGATCACGTTGAGAGACGAGCTATTGCCTTAGTTAATGCATTTTCTTGCTAACAATAATGCTATGGAAAGTCCAAGCGGAAACTCTTGACTACATACCCATCGTATCCAAAAGAGTCATCAAGCTCAGTTTCGCCAAGACAGAGACTAACAACGGTGCATGGCAAGTCCAGGAAGATAAGGTCCGTCTCATTGACCCGGTTCCTATACCCGAGATGAGACCAGCCAACACTTAGCGTGAGCTATCTTTCCATGTCGCGTGTAGCGTTATGTTCATCATGATGTTATCGCCGGAAGTCTCGCTTGGACCTTCCCTCCTGTTATCGCAGCATCTGGGGGATTGGGACTTATCCGATAAGAGATAAAGACATGATAAAAAAGCGGATCAACCCCGCGTCGAAGTCGGATAAACAAGTCTCGGCCAAGCACCGATTGGCTCAAGATACAAACCTTGATTGTCTTCGCTTGGACCTTCACGCTCACATTCTCAAGTAGAGGAAAATGACCTACCCCGTGGGGAAGCTGCGATAGCGGCAGGAGGGGGGCTGTTAGTCCTGAGATCGGCATATATAAGTCAGTCACTCGTCGCTGTCAAGACTGACTTTCCCCCATCCATCCCTTGATTCAAGTCATCTACAATGGCCGACAACAAGACTGCAGTTTCTCCCTCTGACAGGGCTCGATCACCTCAGCCTTCGGTGCGAGATGCTGATATGAACACGACGAGAGATGTCCCAAGGTGGAAATACATATGGCATCACAGTTTGACCCAGATGATTCTTCTGAGTATCCAGGCTTTCTGTGGTCCTGCCATGTCGGATGCCATCGCTGGTCAGTCACTGCAGTCGGGGCTTCAACGTATTGTTGCTAACTTCTCTTAGGCCTCGGTGGCGGTGGTCTTGCAACTCCTCAGGTCTCCAACATCTCCACGGCCCTTCGATATGCTGCGCTTGCCTTCAGTATGTTCCCACCAAATGTTATCAGGACGAAACTAAAACAAATGCCCAGCCTGCTTCATGGGAGGTCCTATTGTGAACAAGATCGGAGTCAAATGGGCTTTGGTGATTGGCTCTATGTCCTTCCCCATTCAAGGCTCCGCATACTATTGCAACAGCAAGTTTGGAAACCAATGGGTTAGTACTCCACCATGCATGACTCCCCGGATAGCTGACCGTACCTAGTATCTCATCCTCAGTGGCGCCATCGGTGGTATCGGTACGGGCTGTTGGTATGTCGCTGAAGCTGGTGCCATCATGACTCTCGCCCCTTCGGGAGCCCGTGGTAAATACCTGGCACTGTGGATTGTGTCGCGAAACCTTGGTCAGCTAGTTGGCGGTGCGATCAAGTAAGCATACTCGGTATCTGGCCACGAATCCTACTGACATGTCATCCCTAGTCTGTCTAAGAACCATGAGAAAGGTGTTAGTGGTGGAGTCACTCCAGACACTTACATCGCCTTTCTCATCATCGAGTGCCTGGCGTGAGTAGAACTGCATATAATTATCTTGGACACTTCGCTAAGGTGATCATGTAGCCTGCCGTTTGCTTTCATGATCACTCCCTTTGAGCATGTCATTCGATCGGATGGTACCAAGATTGTTACTACCGAGACCCTCTCCACCAAGCTTGAGGTAAAGCGCATCGCAAAGACCATGACCTCGCGCCTCATCATTTTGTCATCAATCTGGGCGGTTTGGTCTTTCTTCTACAGGTGAGATTGCCGGAAGTGATAAGGCAATCGGCAACTAACACGGATGCAGCGGCTCCTGGTCAACATATCTCGGCATCCACTTTACCGTTCGTGCCCGTGCGCTTTCATCGCTCATCTCGCCGTTCTTTTGCATGTAAGTACTCCACACGAGTGAATTTGGCAGTACTGACATAAGCTCAGTGTTGGCTGCTTTGGCCTTGGCTTCATTCTCGATGCTAAGAAATTGACCCAACGTCGCCGCGCCCAGATCGGCCTCTATACTGTTGTCATTCTCAACGTTGGAGTCTACATCTGGTCCATCATCATGCAAGCTCGATTTGATCGCAATGACCCGGGAGCTATCGACTGGGATGACAGCCTCTTCGCCACTTCCTTCTTGCCGTACTTCTTTGTGCAGACTACAGGACCCCTGTCTCAGTCGTACATGTACTGGCTTCTGTCATCCTTCGCGACAGATGCACAAGGTGAGATATAGAGAACATGCATACCCTAATATATATAATACTGACTCCTTGTTCAGAGAATGTTCGCAACGGAGCTGCGTTTCGCTGCCTCGAGGCGATTGGCCAGGCTATTGCCTATGGCATGAACACTCAGACGAAGAGCGATCCTCTCGTTGGGTTGTAAGTTCTTGATTTTCCGCCAATAATTTCCAGGAGTACTAACGTAATTCAGCTGTGTGACCTTTGGCTTGTTAGGTGCTTCTCTTCTACCCATGATCATGCTCGTCAACACTACACCCGACAGGATCCCTGCAGACGAGATTGCAGAGCAACAGGCAGCCCTTGGAGAGAAATTCGCAGACATTGAAGGCCAGGCTGTGAACATCGATGGAAGCCCCACAAAGAATTAAGCATAGAGATGTTGGAATCGAGTTCTCGAGTATGCTCACCAACTCTTGAGCAGCCCGGATGTTTATGAGACGGTATTGTGAGAATCATGTATGTATTTTGAGTAATATGTACTTTAGATAAAGCCAACCAATCCTCGTCAACATTTTCAGGTAGCAATCTGCCCTTGCCGATCATGGGGTTCCATCGTGATAACATGCGAGGCCACGTCAGCCTAGTTGGCCATTTACAGACCAGTCAGACCAGCAACGATACCAGCCCAAGTCTCGCGGACAGTAGCCTGGATCTGGCTGGCGGGCAAGCTGAAGCCATAGGTACCGCGGTCACGGAGCTCGATGGTGTAAGAGTACTTAGCCTTAGCAACGCCCTGAATGTAGTCAAGACTGTCGCCAGTGGTGGCATACAGAGCGCGGCAAGAGTTACCAGCAGTGTAAGTTTGTCCAGAGTTACTGCGGATGGCGTTGGTGATGCGGGTACCAACGGTCTTGAGGGCGGCCTCCTCAGGAGCAACGAAGCTGCAGTCGTAGCCGTAGGCTGGAGAGATTATTAGTATTGATCAAGAGAACTAAGGAATTTTCAGGAGGACTTACGCCAGAGGACGTACTGTCCATAAGAGTGGAAGTCGACGTAGAAAGTGATGCCCTTGCCAGCAGCAAGAGAGTCAATCTGGCCCTTGATGGCCTTGAGCTCAGGGCTGTCACCAGCGGCTTGTCCCTTGTAGGTCTCGTCACAAGGGTTGGTAGAGGCACCGCCAGTAAGCTCCCACTTGTAAGGCCAGTTGCGGTTGATGTCACGACCAACACAGGAGTTGCCAGAGACAGTCTGTCGGTTCTTGCGCCAGAGACGGTTGGTGGTCTGGGTGTAGACGAAACCTGTGATCCTGGGTTAGATGACTTAGAGGAACGGCGGATGGATGAATCTTACCATCAGGGTTGACAACGGGGGTGATGTAGAAGTCGAACTTGTCGACAATAGCCTTGACAGCGGAGTCGCTGCTGTATTTGGTCAGGAGCTGGTAGGCCATGTACTCGGCAGTCTACACAAATGGTTAGTCACAATTGCAATCATATTAACATTGAGATGAACATGCCATAGTCGCAATCCACTCGCGAGCGTGGACAGTTCCGTGGAAGACAATGGCGGGCTTGGAGCCCTTACCACCGCTACCCCAAATGTGAATACCAGTGAGAGCACGACCTTGGAAAGAGTTGCCAAGAGTCACAATCTCAGACTGGCTAGGGAAGCTAGACTGCAGGTCCTTGAGGAAGGTGAGGTGATCAGCGTAGCTGTGATAGGCGGTGAACCAAGATTCACTGGGGACTGTACATATGTTAGCTCCTTGGCGTTTCATGCGTTACTTGGAATACTCACCAGCGTAGATCTCAGAGGTCTCCTCCTCCGCAAGAGCAGCACCGACATCCTCGACGAGGACAGTGGTGTCGGAAGCGATCTTGGTGACGGCATCGATGTTGTCAGGAGAAACGACAATGTCGAGCTCCTCCTTGGCACCGGGGTTGAGGATGGTAGCAGAGAGCTTGTTGATCTCGGCTACAGCATTCTTGGCGCCCTTGGGAAGAGTGACACGCAGGCTCTTGAAACCGTTGTAGTCAACCTTCTTGGAGCTGGGAACAGCCGTGGCAACAGCCAGAGGGAGAAGAGCGAGGAGAAGAGAGGACCGCATCTTGTCAGTGAAGAAGGATGATTTGAGGTGCGGGGTGATGGGTTTCACAGAGCGGTCGTGACCTCGAATTTATAGTTAGCCAAGACGAGATATCTTGATACTATAGTCGGATCAGCAGACCCTCTATCTCGAAGAACTTCTGTGAATGATGCCATGCGGACGATAGCTTCAAAAAAGGTAGGTGATATATGTGATACAACAACCCAAGCACGGAAGCTCCCATTTGCCTTTCCCAAAGGGGCAGCTCCATTTGGGTGCACCCCTGTCGCCTGGTGCATTATCGCTGTGATGTTAGTTTGGCCGGCAGTGCAAAGGTTCCTGATCATCTCTACGCGCTGGGGAACCAGCGAATCGGGGCGGGTTATTTGTCGGGATTGTGACTGGTAAAGGAAAGTGACGACGATCTTCGGTAGTCTAGAAGCTTTTTGATATGCTTAAAGTCCTAGTATGTGCGATGTCCCGATGCGGGCACGGACGGTTATAGTCGAGACCTTTTGCTCGCCTACTTATTCGTGACGCAGTGTTTATTGGGCTTTAACTGTTCCGAGACAGTGCGTGCATTGAAACAGAGTGTCTTGGGTGATGAACCTTGATGAATGGCGATGACGAGGTGAGGCCAAGTGGTGGGTAGGAGGATTGAAAGCGAGTACAAGTGTTGCAAAAGGCAAAATTGATTGACTGTGATGATCAGAGATCTCTCAAGATGTATGTACGGATGTTTGTAGGGGCAAATCTTGAGGTTGGCTTAAGCTTATAGTATGGACCGTGTATGCCCGTGGGGAGATAAGATAAGAAAGAGACGCGACCATCGTAGGAATCCAGGGTAACCCAAAACAGGAAGGCATGCTGACATTCTCCCCGCAGCTCAAGTCAGAGAGCAAAGAGCAAAGAGCAAAGTCTCCTGATCAAACAAACTCTTTATCCTTTCCCCCGAAACAAACATAGTCTCGCCCGTACCATCTCGATCTGCAGCAATAGCCCAGCGCCTGTTATAGGCCTTCGTTATCTCCTGTTCGCCAAGACGTACCCCGCCGACGCCACTAAACCATGTCCGTGTCTGAGGGGTCGCCCTCTCAATCTCACTCCCAATCGCCACAGGCGCCCTCAAGCTCCGAATCTGACCTGGGCCCGCTGTCGCCGTGGTCGTGTCAACGATGCAGAGTGCGCAAGTTGAAATGTAATAGGGTCTTGCCAATCTGTGGCCGATGCGTCAAGATTGGCGAGGTCTGCGATTATCCCTCGGCGAGGAAGAAGCCGGTAATTAATCCCGCCAACAGACCGCGACTTCGGGATATGCAGAGTCGCATCCGTAAGTGGAAGTGGAGACAGCTTCACTTTGAGACTTGGGCCATTGACAGTGCTTGTAGGAGACTTGGAGGCCAGATTAGAAGCCCAGAGCAGTCCACCGGAATTTCAGCCATTCAGTACCAGCACGGAACTTGTTGACACCGGCCGATTCGAGGGCCTGCCGCCTCCGCATTTGGTGGATGAGCTGTAAGGCCTCACAAATAACCCGTCAGGACGAAGGATTAATTTGAGGTATCAGAACATCGATATACTTTACCAAACTTCAATCCGACTCTTTCATGATCCATGGCGAGAGGTACATCGCATCACTCTACAGGCCCGCTCATATGCAGCCACCCATGTGCCTGCAGTATGCCATCCTAGCCGCTGGAGCAAGTGCATCACCTACTTACAAGCCCATGGCTGAGGCATTCTATGTGCGAGCGCGCCAGTACATCCAAGCCGATGAGATGAAGGTGAGCGTTCCCGAGAGTGACATGTCCAGCATGGCATTGACCAAAAGCAGAGCGATAGTGACCAGATATCACTGGCGCATTGTCAAGCTTGGGTTCTCATAAGCCATTTCGAAGCGCAGCATCTCTGGTTCTCCAGAGCATCAATGAGTATCGCCAGAGCTATCCGGCTAGCCCAAATTCTGGGGCTGCACCGACTAGATGGGAAGAATGCAGCAGGCCTGACACTCCCGATCGCGTTGGACTTCACAGAGGAGGAAGAGCGCAGAAAGACCTTCTGGGTCATTTTCACGACTGATCGTATCACAAGCAGCACAGGCGGATGGCCGACCATGATGGATTGGAGGAGCGTGAGTACAGCCAATTCGTCAACGTTTGTCCTACCATCTGACCCAACTAGATACAAACACGACTCCCATCATCTATCGATGCATTGTTATCGAACACGCCAATAGCCACGTTGACTCTCAGACAAGCCCTAGGACAGGGTATGTATGAGCTCTCTACAAGCGCCTGCAGAGTAGTCGCAGTCCATCTCTTCAACGAGTGCTTCAACTTCTCCAGAAATGTCGAAGAGGATGCGGACAACAATGACTGGCACCAACTCCAACAACTCGACGAAGCAGTCACAAATGCGTTTGCGACATTGCCGTTGGACCTTCGGTGCCCAGAGAATATGGAAAGCCCTGAAGCGGTTCTCATCAATCTTCAATTACATACGGCCTTGATATGCATTCATCAATCCGCGTTGACAAGGTCGCAGGTGGACATGGCTGCGCTGCCCACTACGAAAGCGAGAGTGATGGAATCGGCGGTTCAAATTATGATCACGGTGGCGCTGGTCACGGATCTGAATACCAGGTTCCGTAATCCGCTGGTCTCGTTTGCGTCGTTTATCGCGGCATCGTTTTTCTTGTCGGACTTTCTCACTACTGGTGACCTTCAAAGCGAGGCCAATTTTACGGCTCTCATGACTGTTATGGTCGAAGTAGGGAAGAATAACATGTTTGCTGCGTCTTTGGCTGTTCGGCTAGCGCAGACGTTGAGAGCGTCTGGTGTTGATCAAGAGACTGCTGGGAAGGTAAGTTGCTACTTTAACCGTGCTGACTTTGGACTTTGACTAAGGAGTTGCTTAGGTCGGAGTGATGATGGCTGATCTCAACATTGATCATCCAATTCCAGGGCAAGAGGATAAAGAGAATGGGATCGTGATATTATGCCCAACTGCAACTACGCCAGAGCAGGTCGATTTTGACCAAGGAATTGTGTGGCAGTAGACTGAAGCCAAATTATCGTTCGCAAACCTTGCTATGATTCGATGTCAAACTCAACTCAGCAAAAGGTATCCTAAGCTTAGGCTAAACTTATAATGAGTTACCTGAATCTTTTTGTCATTTAGGATCAAGGTCCCGAGTTTTCTTTCCTCCCCTAGCCTGCCCAACGGCGTTCGTCGATGAAGAGACATACACGCAAAAATGAGAACGCGATATCAGCATATGTGATTAAGACACTAATTGCTCTGCGTAATGCCATAAAACAGTGAATGATTGTTAAGCCAGAAAGTCCAGTTCTATTTGGGATGACATCGCTTGTCTATATACGTTTCCAATGCCGAGTAATAATTCTAAGTATAGTCTATAGGTATGATGAAGCAAGGCTTTTAAGCGGAATTTCATGGAAGAGAATTTGGAGATACAGGACGCTCTTAGACATGCTCCCGCTCAGTGTCATGGGCTGAGATGGCATCGTCGGATAAACGACCAGACCACAAGTCGATTTCGTGAGCTCGCAGAACCTTGGTGCGGTAATAAAGCTTCCATGCGATGATGGGAACGATGAAGATTGGGATGCCAACATAAGACGCAACGAAATCGGCAGTCTTCCAGTTGCCCTTGAGGAAGACAGGGAATCCAGCAACGAGCGTGATGACGATAGAGCCAATGCCGCCGAACCAGGCGGTGTAAGGCTGCCAAGGGGCTTTCCAAGGAAGGGTGTTGCGATCAATGCCTTGAACCTTCATGGCGCGGTAGAAGCGGATGTAGCAGAAGCAGAGAGTTCCCCATGCGATGAGGCCCGCGACTGTGCTGAGGTTGAGAAGCCAAGAGAAAGCTTGAGCAGCGCCACCAGAACCAAGACCTAGTGATTGTTAGTAAGGCATTTGAGGACGATTATGGCAAGAGCGACTTACTCAGATACGCCAAGGGCCCAAACAACCAGGCAGTGATGACTGCAACGTAAGGGACACCGTTCTTGGTGGTGCGGGCGAAGAACTGAGGGAGCTGTCGATCGGTAGTCATGGCGAGGATCATACGTGAGCCAACCCAGCAGTAGGAGTTACCAGCAGACCAGGCAGAGACCAGGATACAGGCATTGACGATGGAAGGGAGGACCTTGATACCGGCGGTCTGGATGGCGATGACCCATGGGGAGCTTTTGGCGTTTCCAGAACCAGAAACAAGGTCAGCATTGCGTGGATCTACGATGAGACCAATCAAGAGCGCTCCGAGGACGTAGAAGAAGCCGATACGGTAGGTGACGCGGTTGGCGGCCTTGGGGATAGCCTTGTGAGGGTTGACGGACTCGGCGGCGGTGATGACGACGGTCTCAACACCAACGAAAGAGAAAGAAGCGTTGACGAAGGCAGAGAGGAAGCCGAGGAAATGTCCAGTTGAACCAGTGATGCCGTTATAGTCGACCCAAGCGCCAGGGTTGTTCCAGTACTTGAAGCCGATGGACTTGTGATTGGGACCACCGCCGGCAGTGATGACAATCGCGACAATGACGAGACCGAGAAAGCAGAGGACCTTGATGCCACCAGTGACGACTTCAGTCTCACCAAAGAATCGGACGCTCATCAAGTTGATCCATAGGATGAGAACCAGACTGATGGTGATGACGACGGCGGGAGTGAGATCGGTCCAGTAGCTGACGAGAACAGCGGCGGCTGAGCATTCGGAGGCAATGGCGATGGTATAGCAGTAACCGTATGAGATGGCCAATGAGAAACCGACTGAAGGGTCAATGAAGCGAGTGGCCCAGTGAGGGAATGAACCAGCAGTAGGGAACTATATGTCCAGGTCAGCATCACAACAACACAAATTGCTCCAGGAATCTTACCAGCGTCGCGAGCTCAGAGATACTCTGCATAACACACCAAAGAACAGCGCCAACGACGATGTACGCCAGAAGCAGACCAGCAGGACCAGCACTGGCATAGGCCGAACCGGTTCCAATAAACAGACCGGTACCAATACCACTGCAAAGACCAATCCAAGTGATGTGATAGTCCTTCAGCCTTCGCTGCGTAGGCCCATGGCCTCCCGTGTTAAGAACAGGCTTCTTATCGTCGGTATCATGGTTCTGCACCACGGACGGAGCAGCCTGAATAGCATCAACGTCAAGACCCTTATTAGACGTCATGTTGATATCACCAAACGAAGTAGAGAATGTGGAGAGGAGAGATGTTCGATCGCCAAGCAACACAAGATCTTTCGTTTCTTTATTTACTCTCGGTACTATCCATTTTTTCTTCTTACAAGGCTCCGATTGCGCAATTCGAAGTTTTCACTGCTAGCGCGCGGTGTCCCCTAGAGCGTAGTGAGAATGGGGAAGAATATGGGGCTTGGGGACAGCTGATGTGGAGCTTTTAGCGGCCAGAGGAAAAGTCTAACCTCCGCTTGTCGGCTTCTGGGCTCGTTAGGGGCGAATGCAGTGGATACGATGGCGAATAATCACCTGGAATTGTCTGGCCATTTATTTGCTGGTAGTTGTTGGTCAGGGGTCCAGAGCGGCTCATTACGTAGAGTATTGATGTTGCACCATCTCTAGAGCCTTTAATTGATGGGTAGGCCGATAAGGTTCATGCGGGTTTAAGTTTCACGGAAAAGGTGTCATTATACCTGATTATGGTGTTTCAGTTGAATCGGGTCATGTTTGGTGGCATACCTTTGTTCTAGAAGGAATGATGCTAAGATTAGCGAACACAAAAGCTATGTCATTGGCATGTTTGTATCAGATAGCCCCAAGAAAAGACGTTCAGCTTGAACATGCATTGCGCTTATGACTTGTGCATTTGGCGCATGTTCACTACCTAATGCCGCGGCATTTCAGACAACAAGGTTCGCGCAAATCAGATCATCAATTTGGTCATCAAGGTAAGCATAAGCACTCAACAAAGGAGACCTTCCCACCCAATATCACCAGTATCTCAGTCGCTGTACTCAGAGCTCGAAGAGGTATAGCTCATCATGAACGATGCACAATCCGAACAATCCTCTGTATGGGGATCAATAGCATTAGTCCACAGACGCAGAAGATCTCCTAGTCCAGACTTGACAGTCTCCTGGTCCGGAACACACCCTTCAGAGAGGCCGAGCAACTCCACCATCTCATGATAGGTCTCCTTCATCTCTTGGCTGTATTTTTTGACTGGCGGAACGTAGCCCATGGGCGGGGGTGGACACATTCTGGGCCGAGGTGGACCTGGTGGACCTGGAGGTGGCCAGATCTTGAGGGTCAGTGTCATGCCAGGACGACGAACTGAGTCCCAGGTTCCAAGCATGACCGCTAGACCGTCTTCGGTGCAGAGATCGTACCGACCAGCCGTGATATGGTGAGCAACCCCGGGGGCCCAGTTGGTTTGAGTCATCAGATCTCTCATCATCTGCAATCAAATATTAGCACCGGTTCGCTCAAGACATCCTTGTTTGGGGCTATATACCTTGTAGGTGGCACAAGATGTGTAAGGCAACTCAAGCCTTCTCTCTTGATCAATCAGATAGATCGGCTCAAACTCAGCACCCAGCTTGAAGTAGAGAGTGACGTTAAGGTCAGGAGCGTAATGGAAGCCAGATCCTTTGTCAGCTGCCTTCTGCGAGTCTGACTTCTTGGCTACCATGGCCACAAGAGTCATCTCACGTGTACTCTTGCGCTTTGCGACAATGATGGCATTATCGACATCCTGGCGAACATTCTGATCAAGAGCCGAGTATTGCTCGACAAGGTTAGGGCGACGTTTCCAGAGACGACTCGAGGTTAGCTTGGCGAGGTTGGCCTTGAGCTCCTTGTCGTCTAGCTCGAGTCTCGTGATGAGCTTGTTTGCGTGGCTCATGTCAAGGACGAAAGCCATGATGTCTTCATTTTTCCAATCCTCTTTGGGACTAGAAGAGAAGAGACGTTGGAACCAGGTTCGAGAAGAGTTATCAGTCTGTTTGTTCAGGATAGTGTTCTCAACGGTAACTTCTGAAGACTCTTTCGAGGTGTCCATTTTGTCAGTCTTGGCCTTCTCATCAAAGCTGTCTCTGTCGATTACTGTCACGCGGGGAGACAGGACAGCGGTACTTGTGCTACACAGGATATACAGTCAGTAAGATGTTATTACTGACGGAAAAGTAGATACTGACGTTGATGTTGAATAAACACTTCTGATGTCGTCAAACGAGGCCTTAGGTGAAGGTGCCTTATTCCAGGCAGCGCGCCTTCTGTTGTAAGACTTGTAGTACATCACGCGCCTTTCAGCGACGTTCTCGGCGAAGCATCGCAGGGAGTTTTCATTTTCCCAAGCGCCTGGGGAACGTATCATAGTTCTGACTCGACGTTAGTATCTCACCTTCAAAGGGAGACAAGGGATTTACTGACTCCATCTGAAGCCGGGCGATACTTCCAAGGAGATAACGCAGGACAAGTTCGAACTTGACTTGCTTCAACTCCTGCTGGCAAATCTTGAATCGCGGCTCCAGCCAGTTCCAAGCCTCGGTTCGCCAAACACTCATGTTGGCAAGACAGGCCAAGAGCTCCTCAATCTGCTCAGCCGACAAGGTCTTTGCATCTTTGTCTCCACTGACACTCTGTGTTTTCTTCGCGATGAGTGTCAAGATTCCGACATAAATAGCCCTGCATTTGGCAGCAAGGGAGTTGATGTCTTTCACGCATGCTTCCGTGAAGATCTTGTCGTTCTGCTGAATCAGATCATGAATCTGACGGATGGTCGAAGCAGTCGAGTTGACCAGAGACACCAGCTTCGGGAGTCGCTGACGAGATTTGCGACATCCTTCAGAGTGCAAGTTGAGTTTACTCGCGAGACTTGTACCCAGCTGGGCAACAGCTTCAAGGGAGTGATTGGCCATACTGAGGGCAATGGCTCTCGCGGCTCAAAAGAACAAAGGGAACATTGCTCAAAAAGTTGAGGATTTCAGCTCCCTTTTGAACTTCACTTTCCTCCGTTCTCCTGCGGGCTGACTGCTTAACGGTGCAGTCTCACTGAGGCCCCTCCCTCCACTAGTGTGGAGGCTTAGCCACTCATAGACATCTTAGTTGCACTTCTGCCTTGATTATCATGCAGAGTTGATTGACCAGCGTGTCATGCATAAGCCACACAATTCTTGATTGGTTATGACAGGATTGAAATATGCCTTGTGTCAGCCGCACTGCTTTCCATCTATGGCAATAGCACTGATAAACATACAGCCACCGGGGGGGTACAAGACACTGTATCGGTGAGAGTGGGGGCCAACCAGTTTACTAATTGCATAGTAATCGTGATGTTATGCATAGAGATAGCTTTCTCTTTATTGGAGCAGGGAACTGCAAGGGAAGGGAGTATGATGGCACGTGGGAGAATATATTCAAGATTCGCTCTGAAAATCCAAACTATTGTCCAGTCATGTGAGCAAAACTGATAGATTCATGAAGAGTGGTACTATAGTATAAATACTGTCATTGACATAACACTTCAATTCGAATCTGGTAGTCGGGCTCTGTCGCGGCATGAGAAAGATGTCAAGGATAATTTTGTTGAGCGGCAACAGAACGACTGTAGATACTAGAGTGCGTGAACTAGCAGAAGTACTAGTCCTCCTCTCACTGCGAACACTATTATGTGTGAGAGAGAACAGTCCTAAAGCATACACAGCCAGGTTGAAGAAAGCCTCCCGATGAACAGACAATGAAAGGGTGAGCGGCACTGTAAAGACTTAGACACACCTGGAAGATTTCGTGGAACAACAGTTCCATGAGAATCCACCAGAACCGGGTCAAGTACAACTGAGTCAACATCTGGCTAGCAGTGTCAGAATGAGACCCTATGAACATGAGTGGGAGGCCCTGCGACTGGCGGCCAGCCAAGCAAGAAACAGCAGAACAGAGGGTTGCCAGTGCCAATAGAGGTGTTTTTGGTGAATTAAATACCAGTGACAGTGGCAGATGCAGTCTGATTAGCTTCGGTCTCTTCAGTCTCATCATAAACAGATTTCATATCTCAAGTTAGACTATTCAACCATCTTCCCTTCTCCCACAACCGCAACCTTGACAACATCTGGTGAGTAACTTTGCCATAAATCAACAACAACTCAAAAACACCTCTCAAGACAGTCAAACTGATAACTCGCTTCCTTTCACCTTACCATATCGACAAAACCAACACCATAGTCCACCCGCCCGTCACATCAAACATGGGTCGCGAGGAAATGCAGGATCGTCTCAAAGAGTTGGAGACAGAGAAGTCTGTTCTCGAGTGGGCTCTTGAAGCTAGCCTTCACGAGAAGGGCGTCGACACTGACGAGGAAGACAGCAAGTTCGACTCTTTGTCCACCTACACTATGGCGGACTACCCAGCCTCGAACCCTCAAGTGGACGAACCCCTGGTTCATGTTTACCCGACTGAGCCCATCTCCGATACCGAATCTGCCATCTCGCTGCACAGCACAGAGAAGTCCGTCGTTTGCTCAGAGGCCTCTACTATGGCGCGTATCAAGTTCACGACCACCATGCCGGTTCAGCAGGTTGTCCAGTCGGACCCTGCATCTTACCGCTACGATGGTACTGGCATGTCTGAAGACGGCTGGGAGGATGAAGAGACTGTCCGCGGCTCTACTGTTGGTATTGGAAAGGGAAAGGAGGCTTCGGAGGACGCCAATGCCACTGATCCCAACTCCCCTCTCATCATCACCAACCCTCACCCGAGCCTTTCTATCTCGACCGAATTCCTTCAGAAGGCTATTCTCGACAGCCGCAAGCCTGGAAGTCCTTTTCTACGCTCCTTCATCCACCGCGAACCTGTTGACGGCAAATCGGGTGAATACACGGACTGGAAGTGGATTCCCTTCCTTGTCTTTGGCGCTGCAGCTGAGCTTGTCTCAACCAACATTGCCAAAGGCGACATCGAGATCATCTGCATGAAGGATACTCAATTCACCAACTTGATTCAGAACAACGAAAACATGTTCGAGGACCCTGGAAGTCTTGCTGCTAAATCTGCTCTTCATGGAGAGCTCAAGCCTGCTTTCAATGGTCCCGAGTCTTGGGGCTTCCGCGTTTTGGTCTGGCGCCTTCAATCTTCCGAGAAGACTGTCTACATGGATCGTGAGGGTCACCCTATCCCTGGAAAGGCTGGTGCTCTGCCATGGGACGAGGCTGAGGCTTAGAACTAAGGGTGATCGCGGGAAGAGTGTAGAATGATCGAGAGTCTGGAGGTTTTGGTATGGGCAAGTCTTAGCCTGTGATCGCACTGGATGAATATTCTCTCAGTATGTATTTGACTTCTGACTTGATGGAGGATTGATGGGAGTATGAGGAGATCAAAGGTGCCGAGGTCATGGCAGAGATACATGGAACAGGAGTGAAAAACGGAAGATTGGCCGTTTATCGCCCAGATTGAGCTTTCGAGGCCTGTTGGTGTTTTCGACATGTCGATTATCGTTGCTGATTAATGTCATAAATACATCTTGGGTCAATACACTAGATAGAGAACAATTCAGCCTTCCGACAAGCAGAGTCCCCTTTACTCATAAAGTTGTGAATGGATATGTAGGCTCCTCTCGTATGTATAGGAGCAAGCCTCGATGATATCAATCAATAGTTTAGCCTTCACCAGCGTCCATTATAGAATAAGAAGTTCAATTTATAGGAATCGTTGTACGGATGTTTTTTTCTTAATTATGTACTGTCAGGTCTAAGCTATACTTCTCCTAAGCCTTGGAGATCGTGATGGATCCCACGGACCCTTCCTCAACCTTATGTTCGCCCGCATCGAGCTCCTTGCTATCACCGGACAAATCGCCCGTAGAGTATACAGTCAGCTTGGTACCTGAAGAAACACGGATGAAACGAATAGCATCAGGCTTCAGTCCAGCCTCGGTCAAGAATTCTTCGTTAAAGTTACCGAGCCCAAGGCTGACTCCCGGACCACTCGCACTGGTAGCAGAGAACACGGACGCACCAATCTTGGGCTGTGGGACAGGGATTCCACCATCGAAGGTCAACTTGAGGACATACGCGAGCGACTCGGCTGGTTGGGCTGGCAGCGAAATCTCTAGAGCATCCTTGGTCTGCTTCCAATCCGAGACCTGCTCGTATTCGCCAGCCTTGTCACCGAGAAGCTCTATAGACTTCAGGCTCTTGAGATCAACCAAGGCATCGGAGCCAAGACTGGCGATAGAGACGTGTTTATCGTCGGGCCAGCCAAGAACCGTAGCGTAGAGAACGTTGGCATCTTTGTTGCGAGTGAAACGAACATCGCTGCTGTTGCCCTGTAAAGGTGCCGTGAAGGAACCACCAGTGACTTGGTTAGGCCCTTCGCCATAAATATCCCAAGCGCGAGTGCTGAAGACAGACTCTCCGTAACGGCCAAGGAAGTCTCCAATATCCTGCAAGACCTTGAGCTGCTCGTCAGGCAAAACACCGACTGCAGTGGGCGAAATGTTGAGGAGCATGTTGCCATTCTTGCTGATGCGGTCAAGCAGCGAATGGACCATGGCCTTGGAGGAATAGTACTTGATGCCGACTGTATAGCTCCAGCTTGAAGCACTGATCGCGTCATCAGTCAGCCAATAGGGACGCGTGATGTTAGCTGGCCCGCCACGCTCATAATCACTGACGGTGGACGTGTCGCGGAATCCCACGTCAAAATGCTTATGGGTCGTGACGACCTCTTTGTCCCACTCAACAGCGCGATTGAAGTAGTATGCGAGAAACTCCAACCGCTTCTTTTCAGCAACAGCACACGGGCCATCGAAGTCAGCACAGTAGCCAGGACTGTCGAGTGAGAAGTCGTTCCAGATGATGTCAGGCTGCACGTGGTCCAGCATCTCTCTATGCTTGTCAAACCATAGCTGGTCTGACTCCTCGCGTGAGAGCTGCCCTAGTAGTTTCTTCAAGCTCGTGTCGTTGGTCTTTGGTGCCCATTCATAGAAGCCGTTGTAGTTGTAGGCTTGATGCATGGCCACCACGAGCTTCATACCATTCTTGCGAACGAGACCAGCCCATAGCTTGACCAAGTCTAGCTTGGGACCTCGCTTTACCGAGTTCCACTCATTGACCTTGCTATCCCACATGGAGTAGCCATCGTGATGCTCGCCGACCGGGCCAGCGAACTTTGCACCTGAAGCCTTGACAGCGTTGATGATAGCCTCGGGATCAAACTCGCCACCCTTGGAGCTAAGGACTGGCTTGAACTGAACAAAGTTCCCTTTGAGATCATCAGCACCATTGATGAAATTTGCGTAGCCCCATTCCTCGGGGGGCCCATAAGTCTCGGTATGATGTTTGCGTTGGTCTGAGCCTGGCTCATACATGTTGCGTGGATACCACTCGCTGGCGTACTGAGGGGTTGTAAAGGCTCCCCAGTGCCAGTAAACGCCGAACTTGGCATCGCGAAACCATTCGGGTGAGGCGTTGTGTTTGTCGGTGGACTCCCATGTTGCTTCGTATGGGCCTGAAGCTTGAGCAGCAGCGTTGATGGGAAACAGACTGCCCGCAGCAGCTGCAATTGCAGTTAACTTGGTAGATAAAGTCATTATGCCGATCTCAAGTATCATGTACAGATGGTGACTGCAATGTACGGTATCGAGAGACTACAAGCTCCCGAGTGTTCACTAAGAGCTCTTTTATATCTATCATTTATCTATGAACATGTCATGTGCATAGGCAAAATACAGGATCAACAATCTCATTGCAACCTCGTATACTGCAACGTTGATATTCGCGGGCAGGAATTGTGCAGCTGGACCGAAACGGGCCGTAATACAGTGTCTATAACCAGCGATCGGCATGCAGGAGATTCGTGCGGATATCGTGCCCTGGCAATCTTGGGCGCTAAAGCGGCTTAACGAGTCACGTTGTAGTGACTACAGGAGGGATAAAATATCCGGCGTTTAATTAGAGGTAATGTGTTATTTTTACCGATAGGCCGAGATCTATCTCACCTCGTGGCGAGAGGTAGATTGCTTCAAATCAATCCATCAATTAAATTAGTGGTAGAAGATCAAACTGGTTTAAGTTCTCCTAAAAAAATACTAAACTTGCCTCAAGTCTTTTCGTCACTTAGGATAAAGGTCCTAAGCTTTCTTGCCTCCCCTTGACTGCTCTGCTATTTATCCGGGATCATCGTTCGAAAATACGCGAAAGCCCTGCTGCATTTACCGTCATTACAACCTTGGACATTCGATGTGAGTATCATCCCCGGACCCCGCGATGCCCCGCAAATGACCCTTGCTTACATCGGGAGATTGAGCTATTTCTTTGACGTCACGAAAAATGCCGAACTGCTTACTTGTTCTTGACTTCCATAGAAAAGGCTTTTTTTAAGGAATTGCAGACGGTCAAATAGCAGAGTTCTATGAACTATAATGCGGTATTTTAGGTGTGGCAGTTATGTTTAGTGACATATCAACATCAAACGATCCAAGCTGTAGACATGCTGTCTAGGTAGTCAGTCAATTGAACAAGAGGCAAAAAAGAACAATGTGCTAAAATGCCACTGTGAGGAAAAAATAAAACAATCGACGCAGGCCTGATTCGAACAGACGCCTCCGAGGAGAATAGATTTCTAGTCTATCGCATTAGACCACTCTGCCACTGCGCCTTAGATGATTGGATAAGAAGAGTTTCAGCAAAACCGCAATATGATAATCTTAGCAGGATTACCTAGAAGGAAAACAATTCATCCGCAAAGGTTACTGTACCATCAACAAGTTCATTGTGTCTCTATAAACAATCCGAACCTGAAAGCACGAGGCAAGACGCGAGATTCGAGGTAGGCGCTGTTCTTAGCTATATCGAGAATCCACTTACCAGATCCCGCACACCCAAAGTCGCCAATGCCCGATGCCTTTCCAACTGCATCACCAACACAGCTTTTCTGAAAAACCCCGGTACGAAACCTGGCTGTCCACTCACGACCATATTCTCCGATGTCATAGGTGAATTTCCATGTGTCAGGCAGTAGTGTGCAGCCTTTGATTTCTTTCTTGAGAGCCTCGCCATGGTCTGAACTTGCCCAGCCGTGGCCCCATACCCAATACTCATTGAAGGTGAACTTGTACGTGCTGTCGCAACCAGCCTGCTTGCCATACTTAGACGGCGAGCGCAGGGAACCAGGGTATACTTCATAGGTAGCGTCACCAACGATAGTTTGGCCACCACCTTTATAATCGGAGGGGTCATTGTCGACGCGGTAACAGTTATACATAGTCATCATGAGGTATTTGACACAGCCAGTTACGCTGTGCCCTTGATCCAGACTCACAGACAGTGTGACCTTGTTCGGTGTATCAATGTTGTATGTCCGTGAAAGCGCGGAACCTTGTCGGCGAAGACCACGCGAACTACCGACCTCAGGGCAGAATTCATCTTCGATCAGATGCTTGACTTCTTCCTGCTCAACGTACCTATCGGTTTCAAGGCCGTTGCACTTAACGGTTTCTCTCGGGTTATTTTCCTCTTGCACGCCATTCTAAAGAACGCGAATGCCGGGGTAACGCTCCCAACTGGCTGCATCCGACTGAAGGTAGGTTTTAAGATTCTTCACAAGGTTCCCATCGTTGGTATCAAAGGGGACTTTCTCGTACGAGAGAAGATTGGCGATCTCGCCGGCGACTTGTGGCGCGGCTGTGGAGGCTTGTGTTAGTTGTAGGAAACTTTTTGTGATGTCGATGGGCATACCATATGATGTTCCTGCTCGTTCAACTGGGTCCTTGCTATCTCTTGGCAAGCACTCGATGGGATCACCAACTGCATGTAGAGTTACATGAGGTCCACCTTTTGAAAACTCGGACCGATTCCCCGTAGAATCCACCGAGCCCACCACGATCAATGGCAAGTCAGGCCCTTCCATCAATGGGGGATACTCATCTACCTCAGGTTCTTCAAAACCTTCCTCGATGTTCCCTGATATACAAACTAGCGGAACATCCATGGCGAATAGCTTTTGGAAAAGCTCTGTGAAGTCTGGCAAATTATCATCTTCCTCCCAGTCTTGGCCCAACGTCAAAGACATCGTAACAACGCTATTCTTCTGACGCTCGGGGTGGTCTTCCAAGTCCGCTAAGATAAGCTCCAGCGCTGCTTGGAATTCTTCAGACGTGACTTCGTGCATTCTAACAACGATGAGTGTGGCTTTCTTAGAAACACCAAAACGCGTTCCAAGGGCTTTGCCGGCGCCACATGTACCATGTGAATGCATGTCTTCGTCGTCCTCGCCTTCATCATCGTCATCAAACCAAGGTTTGTCTCCATTTTCCATAGCCATGTCAGTCAGAAGATGCTGTGAAGCAACATTCCGAAATTCCTTCTTTAGTTAGCCACATGAAAGAAAAAGTGTCTTGCTCCAGTGAGACATTACCTCTCGTTGTGCCTTAAAGGCTACACCGGTTTCAACATAATACAGAAAACTCTGCCCGCCACAGTGGCTTTATGCACATAGTTCTTGAGGTCCTGCAATTGTGGTATTGTACTATACAATAAATGAGTGGCCAAAAGGATGGGTTGTTAGGTCAAGTCATTTACCTTGGCTGACTGATAGATACCAACTCCGTAGGAGCCCCGGATTGTGTTTCTCATAGAATCTCTTGCTGTGCTTGAGGTTCTAGGCTGTGTGTGGAATTTATACCAAGGCGACATCTCCTGCCCCTCGGAACAGGCCGGACGCCTTTCACTCCATGGATAGCTTTAACTTGCGCTACTTGTTCATTGGACAAATCGGCTGTCCATTTGCTTAATTTACCATCTGAAACGCTATTGTATGGATCACAATTATGTTCTCCAAGCAATTTCGCGAGAGAGGCGCCTGTCTCAGCACACTGCTCTTGATTTTCGCGGTCAAGAGGATCGATGTAGTACCGGCCTGCCACGTATCTACGGTTCAGATTGTGGAGGTTGGGCTGCACGGACTTGACACTGTCGAGGCTCTCAACTTGCGATATTTGGTCTCTGGATAAGTAAGCCTTCCACATATAAATACTCCTCTGACCTATCATCTGTGCCTCAATATCGGTTCCAAATAGTAGGTCAAGGGAACTATTCGTCGCTTGGCATTGTCCTTGGTTCCCAGGATCATTCGGTAGAATTATGTATCCTGAACTTTCCAGGTATTCTTGTTGCTGCAATATTGCAGTCTCGTACGTTGCAGCCTCTAACCGTATAACACGTTCGAAATCAGGCCGTCGTCGGATGGTTGAAATTTCACCGCTGGTGGCGCTTATCGTCTTTGAAATTGTCTGTTCATCAATGTCTACCCAGGAAGAAAGATCTTCTCTTGCAAGAGCATTTGGGATGAGATCAACGTTCGTGTTTGCATCAGGACTCCGGCGGAGCAATACAGTGTAGAGCAATCCACCACGGTCGGAAGAACTAGAAATAGTTTTATTTGTGTCAGCGGTATTTGATACTGAACACAGTACCAAAATCAACCACGGAAAGAGAAGGACGCGTAGTAACATGTTAAGGAATGGGGTTTGCCAAGTTGTGTTTCTTGTGTCATATCAGGAAAATGATATAATCAAGGGAGCACTTCGGACGTATTATACAAGCGGCTGTCAAATATTGCGGTCTCACCTGGATTCGTCTGCCATGGCCTGCAGTCAGTTCAAGATGAGCCGTAACGCCTCGGTAGTTATGGAAGTGATAAGTGAAGCGGATGGAACGGGCCACCAGCTGACCTTGTACTAAGGAGCTCGTTATTTATGCTCTCTCATGCACAAAGGCTACAAAGTATAATTCGATATCGGGCACTTCTCGGCCAAACAATTCAAGGTCACGCCACCAAAATTGGTTACCAAAGGTTAGGTACCACTCGCCGCGGCTGTGCGGACTGAAAACACCCCTTCAACGGCTGTAGCCTGTCTCACTTCTTCAGAAGATAACATTGCCGTCCAGTGAGATATCCCGCCATCTGCTAGTAATCGAGGTACCACATTGGCCCCAAAGAGGTCCTTGAGAGCATTGTCTGTGGATTTGCAACGATCTTGATAGTGTATTGCTATTGGCCTAATCATCCTTCGCTTCCTCGTTGCAGAAGTTTCTGCCTCTTTGAGAAGATACTGATCTAGAGGAACAATAGATCTGACGCCCTGGATCTTTGCAGCCAGCGGCACCTGATCGCTCGTTGAGTTGACCTTCCAAAGGCCGACACCATGAGTTCCAAGTTCCTGAGGTTGCAACTGATCTTGGAAAATGTCTTTGAGAGAAGCATGTGTAACATGGCAAGCGTCTTTGTCCCTGCGATTTGTAGCACGAACGACGTAAGGCGTCTTGGGTGAATATTCCTCGGGTTCTAAGTCGTCTTCTAAACTTGTTGCTTCGATTGGCGTTATCCGTACGATATCGCGGTGACTCTTGATCTTTTCTGCTTGCTTAGGCGTCGCTTCGATGATGTTGGACTTTAAATCTTCAGTGGCATCTTCCCATGGGGGGAAGCTGTTACACTGGATAGTGTGTCTGATAAATTCTACAGCCGAGACATCTCTAAGGTCCTTTCTAAGGAACACAAGGAATAGATGCTTCTCAGAGGTGGGGGAGTCTCTACTTAAACGGTCTTTATTAGCCTCACTCACAACATAGGCTGTAAAAATGGAGTAGGGTCTGGATAAGAACCCGCTAATGCGATTTCTGCAAATCCAAGTACAGTCCGCCTCTGGGGTGATTTTGTCTTTTGTGGCCAAGATTCTGCAAGATATAGTGCAGAAAATAAAAACACCGGCAAATACTTACTCAGATTCTTGTTCTGACATGATCGAGGAGGAAGACAACGCTTGAGGTTATTTGGTCCGTGCTGTTGATTGTCTTTCCGAAGTTCGTTGACCTAGAGGTCCACGATGATATAAAGAGTGGGAAATTGAAACAAAGGTTTTTCGATGGCTTAGGCCAAGAAACACAACTTGTCACGAGGAGCGTGTAGCCCCTTAAGTAGGCTTCTGTCTAAGGCTTCCAGAGTACGCGCGTGCCACTCCGTGAACTTGGATCAAGTTCAAAAATCAAGATTGACGCCGTATGTCATGCGTTATGGCTTTAAAAGCCACGAAAAGTGAGTTAGTGATATCAAAATCAATGACCATTAGTTGCGATCTACGGGCAGTGAGAGCAGGACGTATATGTGCCTCCAGGCTTGCGTATGTTACAATGGCTGCCTGTTCTTGAGTAAAAAGACTGGGAAGACGAGATATATGATCATCTGGTGATGCAACTGAGCCTTTAAAAGGAGACATGAAACATGATATCTTGAGAAGGAGGGAAGCAGGGAGAACATGTTCTCTGCATGGGGCTAAATCCCCGTAGGCATAAAATGGAAATTTATTCAAAGTCCAACATAACTCCAATTCGCTTTCGGAATGAGGATGTGTACTGGAATCGCTCTTGGTGATTTAAAAATTTACTTATTGTCCGTGACTATTATTCCGCTTACAAACTTTGAGACTCGTCATGCGGTCCACGCCACCAAGTAAATTGAGGCTTCAAACTCCAGTGGCTGCGAGTGAGTCATGTGATCGGCGACAATCTGTCTCGTACAACAATAACCCGAGATATGAAAGTATCTTCAGTCAATAAACCCCATGACGAAAGATTTTAGTGAGAAACATTGGTTCACAACATGGATGACGTGTATCGGGATGTCGGGCTATCTGAGCCCGACCAAAAACCCGATCATCAAATGAAACTTTTCTAGCCAATAAGAGGCAAGTGAGAAACCGGGCCACGTTATTCTCGTGGATGTCCAATTTCATTGAAATACGAGCCGTGCCTAGTAATGATTGGGAAGGTCAGAAGTGCCGTTATTCAAGTCCCTGGTGATATCAAAGCCAAGCCTCCTCCCCACAATCTCGGGAGAATTGACGACGCGGGGTTGCACGCGGGGTTGTATCCTCCCCAATTGAAAAGGAGCGGCTGTGAACAATATCTTGGCGAACAAGGGTTTTCAAGACCGATTCAGTTCCTGTCCGAGACAGTTCGCCAAGAACACTCAGGTGAACATCTGAGATACATTCGTGAGACAGTAAAATCGGTAAGATCTGCAGTGTTTATATATAGCATGCCTTGAAGTTCCGTTCCAGTCGCTGGATTATCCTCAACCTCTCAATTTGGACCTTTTCACTCACAATGCATCTGTATAGGATTGCACTCGCATTTACAAGCCTGATGTCGGCTGTTTCCGCCATCACGGTCAAGTCCACCAAACAGTGGACTATTGGCACCGATGTACAAGGCTCCCAACGACTCAATGGCGTGAGCTATCAAGATGATGCTCTAATTACATATGGAGACTATCAATATGTCACTTTTTACGAAACTGCCCCGGCGGGATACCTCAACCATTTCGTGAAGGTGGGACGTAGAAAGCTTTCGCCCAGTGTCGGCGACTGGGAGTTTCTCAGTCTCGATGACTATATCCAGAAGACGATGGATGGCCATAACATGATCTCTATGGGTATCTCTGGGGATGGAAAGATTCACCTCAGCTTTGATCATCACGTAAGTTGAAACCAACGCTGGGGATTGTTTCTGACTCTCAAAGGATGTTCCTATTAATTACTGCATCTCAAAAAACGGTATCGCAAAGGATGTTCCCTCAGAATGGACTTCAAATCTCTTCGGTCCTGTCGTCCATGAACTTGTCGGGTCTCAAGGACCTTACTCGCCACTGACGTATCCGCGATTCCAGCCTCTAAGTAATGGTGACCTTTTAATAGAGTTTCGAATTGGACAGTGAGTACTGTCGTTGTATCTTCGAGCGGAACTGACAGCTGTAGATCCGGATCAGGCGACAGCTACATCCACCGCTACAGCGCATCCACTGGGAAGTGGCAAGCCTACGGAATGTACATCCAAGGGGACGACAACAATGCGTACATTAACGGACTAGATTACCTGGATGGAAAGTTGTATACTTCGTGGACAGTCAGAGAAACACCAAATGCTGACACTAATCACGGTGTTTATTTTGCCTACTCGAATGACGATGGCAAGACATGGTTCAACACGAATGGTACGAAGTTATCAAAACCGATTTCAACATCTGATGACAGCACTTTGATCTGGGATGTTCCCCAGAACAGTCGTATGGTCAACCAGGAGGGACAGCTCATCGACACCAAAGGCCGATTTCATATTCTGATGAGGGACATGTTGTCTGGTGAGCACCAGTACCAGCACTATCTCCGAAAGACTGACGGTAAGCCTATCAATATCCCTTCAATCAGCGTTGCTAAAGATTTATAAGGAACATGGACCAAGAATGCGATCAGCCCCGCTGGCCTCAACGGGCCTGACTTGTACGACCCAAGAGGCAAACTTGCAGGCGACGCGAGCGGAGAGTACTTGTTCGGTATTCTTCCTGATCCAGTGAAGCAATCGACTGGCATTTACGTCGCTACCGCTTCAAAAGACTTCAAGGACTGGAAGAGTCTGGCTGAGATCCCCAATACATCGACCGAGCCCCTCTTTGATAAGACAAGACTTCATGAATCGGGAATTTTGAGCGTGTTTGTGAGACAAGCAGGCGGATTTCCTGATCGCAAGTTGCAAGTATGGGATTTTGAGCTTGACCTATAGTCATATACATCAGTCAACTGGTTTCTCCGCCTCTTGTTTTATTCCAGTAGATTGCATCATTATATCTTGTTCCTGCGTTCGTCTATGCCTCATCTCGGCGACAGATTGCGCTGCTGGTAGTCAGTGAAGCATTATCTTTAATGCCCAAAGTTTAAGACCAACTTCTTTTCTGTTCAGAGTTTGTTATTATCTTCATTTTGATGAGCTATTGGCTGCTGGCAGAATAAACTCATTGCTCCCTCGGATCTTATGTCAGATACCGATATACCCCGCTCCGAGCGGATCCGACACCATTCATGATCAATCCACGTTTTATTTATGAACAGACTTCATTTCATTTCATTTGGTCGGCACTAACGGGAGTTTTCAGTCTTTGACTTTCCTATGAGACGATCTCTACTCAAAATGCAGGCAATCATACAGAAGCAGATGGAAAAGGCCATCGCGCTGAGGAAACCAGCCTCCTCGCTTTCGTGGCGGCCCGACCAGCCCTGGAAACAGCCTGTGTACAGATGGAGCAGCAACGCGGATGAATGGCAGCCACTTCAAGCATCCGAGCCGTCACCAAACAGAGCAAAAGCCACGAAGCTAGCTATTTACAGTTGGAACATCGATTTCATGCTCCCTCATGGCGACAGCCGAATGAACTCAGCGCTGAAGCATCTTGAAGAGCTGAGTCGCCAGCATCGGTCTGACGACAAGACAGCGGTTGTCATCAATATTCAAGAATGCGTACCATCTGATTTAGATCTCATTGGCGAGATGAATTGGATTAGGGACGGATTTTACCGGACAGATGTTGATACTGCCAACTGGGCTTCAGGTGCTTATGGTACAACGACGCTGGTCGATCGCCGACTTGATGTCCTGTCCTGCTTTCGAGTACATTATTCAGCGACTCAGATGGAGCGCGATGCCCTCTTTGTCGAAGTAGGAGCATCTGGTCAGAAGCTTCGAGTTTGCAACACCCACCTCGAATCACTTGCTCTGGAACCTCCACGCCGCCCAGCCCAGATGCAGCAAATTGCTTCACATATGCGTGCCGACAACATCTCGGGCGCTGTCGTGACTGGAGACTTCAACGCTATCCAACCATTCGACAGGACTCTCCACACAGACAACAAGCTCGAAGACGCATATCTCAAACTCGGGGGCACAGAAGGCGATGGTAGGGATGATAACCAAGGGTATACGTGGGGACAACAGGCCCTACCACAACTGCGGCAGCAATTTGGCTGCTCGCGCATGGATAAGGTGTTTTTTTGTGGTGATGCACTTGAGCTGTTAGAGTTCGAGAGGTTTGGTGCTGATGTTGAGCCGGAGGAGTCGGAGGAGGATGTTCGAAAGGATCTGCTGTCGCTTGGCTTTGAGAAGCCGTGGATCACTGATCATCTTGGTGTCAAGGCAATTTTTGACATTAAACATTGAACAGAAAATGTAGTTATCTCATCCATGCTAGTACAGTTAGGCACCGACGAACAGGCAGACTGATTTCCCAGCACCCGAGTCAAGATGATAAATTGCAACATATTGTGGATAGTGTTCTAAGTTCGCAAGCACATGATGATGGAGATGCTCAAGATGGTAGGAGAGGAAAGAATCCTCAGGACCTCGTTTCTCAGCAAAAGGTATCCTAGAATTAGCAAAAAGTATCCTAAGTTTATGCTAAGTTACCTAAGCTTTTTGTCACCGAGTTTATTTTAACTCTCTATATCAAGCTCTGATATTTTCTTGCCTCTTGAGGAGAGGGTTGCATCTCTCAGGCACAGTCGTTGTAGTGGTGGCACTCTCCACTAGCGATCTTACAGAGCTAGCTTGGCCAGGTTTAGCGGAATACCCTCATCGTCAGCACTTGTCACCGATTAGTTCAAGCACTACACCCTGGTTCGCATTTCGTTGATGCGAACCAGCCAGTCAGAATGAGCTTATACCGACACTTTACCCTGCCGTATTCGTACGTTGCTGATCTCCTGGAGCTATAAAGTCTGAAGTCGCTCGGTCGATCAAGTTCTCTTTTTACTAGTGAAACCTCGATATCGACTCTCAATCGCCATGGCATATT
Source organism: Fusarium fujikuroi IMI 58289 (assembly GCF_900079805.1). Classification (NCBI taxonomy): domain Eukaryota; kingdom Fungi; phylum Ascomycota; class Sordariomycetes; order Hypocreales; family Nectriaceae; genus Fusarium; species Fusarium fujikuroi. Next base: position 3,221,426 of record NC_036625.1, on the reverse strand, counting down.
CAGTGCTGGAGTTGGTATCGCGGCCAGCCATTGCTGCGCCGCTCGTTCTTTTGACATCGTACATCATATACCAGCTTTTTCTAAAGCCCTCCAACTTGCCTGAGCTACCAATCATCGGGGCACGCAAAGGCGACTGGTTTCCCATTTTACAAGCTAAAATTCGCAATTCGCTCAACGTCAAGGCCGCGCTCAACTCGGCGTACATCCAGTATAGAAACCAGGCTGCCATTTTCCCCTTGATCGACGGTGGAAACATCATTTATCTTCCGCGATCAGATACAAAGTTCGCCAGTGAGCAGCCTACCAATATGCTCAGCATGCATGAATCGGCACAGCAAGATTTACAAACGGACTACACTACCATGGATCCATCCCTCACGCATGACCCCATTCACCTGGAACTGGTCACTACCACGCTTACTAAAGAGGTTGGAAATCTCATCCCAGATCTTGCTGAAGAGATCGATCATTGTGTCAGCAAGCAGTTGGGTAACAGTACAGACTGGTCCGAAATCTGCATAGTGGAATCGGCACAGAAGATGCTCAGTGGGATCACCAACCGAGCATTCCTTGGTCTTCCACTTTGTCGGAATGAAGAGATGCTGAAGCTGGGCATCGCGTTCGCCCAGGATATTCCACTGTCGTCAATGATGATGAAGCTATTCCCGAGCTTTCTTAAACCGCTAGTTGCTCCTCTTATAACCCGATCCAACAGGATTCACACGCGCGAGTTCGAGAAGATCCTTGAGCCGGAGATCAAGGCCCGCCTAATAGAATACGACTCGCAAGACGAACACGTGAAGTCCGATCGGAACGATTACTTGCAGTGGTTGATTGACCAGGCCAAGGAGATCGGTAACCCGAAGAACTGGCAGGTCAGCGCGCTGGCTCAACGTGTTCTGCTACTGAATTTCGCATCCATTCACACTACGACATTTGCAGTTACCCATGCTCTTCTTGACATTGCTTCATCGTCTCCCGATCTTATTCTTGAACTTCGCGACGAAGTAGAGAGCGTCCTGAAACAACACGATGGCAAATGGAACAGACGCGCCGTTGCGCAGCTTGAGAAGCTCGACTCGGCAATTCGCGAAAGCCAGCGCAAGAATTCCATCGTCTCAATCGGGGTTTCTCGCACCGTCGTAGCAGAGAAAGGCGTGACTTTTCCATCGGGTACGCACGTCTCCAAAGGTCTGAGAATAGCTGTCCCAGGGTATTCGGTGCTGCAGGACAGTGAGATCTACCCTGAACCTAAGACTTATAAACCACTTCGCTTCTACGATGCGCGACAAAATGAGGCAGATGAATACGTGAAGAGTGCGCGTAATGCGTTGCCGACTGCGACGCAGGATTTCTTGGCGTGGGGACTCGGTCGGAACGCCTGTCCAGGGAGGTTCTTTGCGAGTAACGAGATCAAGATGTTGCTCGCTCATATTTTGTTGTACTACGACATTGAGCACTTGACTGAGCGACCGCGAAACACTTGGATCGCACAAAATAGGATCCCTCCTATGAAAGCGACGTTGAGAATTAGGAGGAGAACTCGATCTTAAGTTGCCACCAATAATGTAGTTTAGTATTACAGATGAAGAATGCGAAGACCAGAGGAGGAGAATTCGCTTGTTGATAAGGAACGATAACATCCACGTGACATCGTGTTGTTTTCCTGACACGTCCGGCTATAAAGCCCTTCCCCCTTCCTGTTGACGCGTCTCATGGTGTTTTGATCCTTCACTCCTTCAGGTACCCCAGGAAGAAAGGAAACCCAGAACCTTGACCCTAAGCGATAGTATTACTTAGGTAAATCTAGCCTAAGCTTAGGGAGCTCTTCACTAAGTTTATTTTGACATCCTCTTTTCAAGTCCTAAGTTCTCTTGCTCCCTGAGGTGACTCTCAAGTTATTCTCCCAACATGGATTCGAACTCCAGCGATACCTCATACCTGTGGCAAAGATCCCCCAGTGGCATCTGGGAGAGACACATCGACGAGTGCGAAAGCTTTTACTGGCTTTACACTAAACACGGCCACGGCTGTTATCCCATCACTGCTTGCGCGTCCTTCCAACTCAAGCTCTCTTCCCAAAATGGCCACGACGACGATATCGAAGCTCTAAAGAATGCTTGGGTCTTTCTTCGACACAAGCACCCGACACTGGGGTCCCGTATCGAGCGAGATGACGAGACCGGCAAGTCCAAAAGGATCTACAAGCCCTTTGAGAATAATGAGGATGTTGATGCTTGGTTGAGCTCGACCTTCCATATCATAAACACCGATAAAAGCGCACTCGAGTGGTTCAATAATCATGCTCCTATCTTTGCTGTTCCAACCGTCTACATCGTCCGGTCCAAAGGGGATGCGAGTCCCCAGACCCTGCTTCTGCGGTGCCCTCACGATATCACCGACGGCGTTGGGGTTCTGCAGCTTCTGAATCAGCTGTTTACTCAGGCTAGTCGATCTTATACACAGTCAGAAAAGTATTCCTACCCGTTGCCTGACGATGACCTCGATACAAGATTGTCGCCGTGTCTTCGTGTCGCGGCTTCAATTCCCGATCCCTTATCCGAGGCGCAAGTTCAGCGTTTCCATGCAATCTCCTCCAAGAATGGGGAAATGTACAATCATCCAGGTCTGATGGGCTTGCCTCCAACTTCTTCCCCAGGGGTCAACCCCGAATTCAAGGCCAAGCGCATCGCTGTATCGGTCCCCAAGGGGATATCGGCACAGATACTGGCGGGCTGCAAGAAGTTTGGCTCTGGAGTTAGTTTGACTCATGTCTTCGTCTCGGCTCTGGCAATGGCCCTCGCCGAGTTCCAGCCTCGCAAGCAGAAAACCTATACTGTTCGCTATGTCGATCGTCCAATGCTCAACCTTAGGCCATTCTGCAAAGACCCATACAGCAGCCCTGATCATGCGGGAGCAACTTACCACGCCGTCGGCGCGCATGCTTTGGGCATTGACTTGGAAGTTCCTGGGCTAGCAGTTGACAACGATGTTGCGACAAAGACCTTGCCTCAAATTGCTCTAGATGTTCGAGACTTCTATAACAAGTACAAACCCAACTTATTGGAGGATATCCACGAACAAGTTCTCTTCGCTCCCCTGACATTCAAATCCCAGTTTCCCCCTCCTGGGGCAGATCCCTGGTGTGTCTCAAACCCACCATTTTGTCCTGTTTCTCTCTCCTCAATCGGCAACCTGAGCTCTGTCGTGGCTGCGTCTAGTGAGACTTTCAAGCTTACCAATGTCTGGGTCGCCAGTCAATCAATTATTACTGGTGTCGCAATCTTCCTTGGCAGCTGGAATGGGGAGATTGAACTTTCTAGTGTTTTCAATTCTCAATTCCATAGTGAGGAGCACATACAGAAAGTCTTGGAATGTATCTTGAACCATGTTTATGTGTCCTGTATCACAAAAGATCCCCTCGCCGTATACTGATTGATAGACAAGTTAAGACGGTATCAGGATATCTTAGGGTAGTTTATGATGAACTTAGTGCACTGGGTTTCTGAGCTGCTTGCTCGCCCTGACGCAAGCCCCGTAGGCTTCTAATGCCCTATATAAGTTCTGAGGCGTGAAGGCTATAGCTCGAACAGACACAGCTCCGGTTGGACAGCAGAGAGGTTATAAAAGTGCTCAACCGGACGTTCTGTGCGGTCTTGGGCTGGCCTGAATTGGCCAAGAGACTCGATGGGGAATGTCCAAAATCCTATTGCAGTTTCAACTGCTCCCCGAAGCTGCCCAGTGGCCTTCTCAAGATGCATCCATACCGGTTCTTGCCAAGACTCTTCCCATGTTTGACAGCATATTTTCCGTCTTTTGCTTTCAGACTTCAAATGAGCAACAACATCAGACTCATAGGCGATTGACGGTTTGCTTTGAATAGTGGTGTAAGCAATTTTGTAGACACATGGCGCTGTCACTCCTAATTCCTCCACCAGTTCCAACCATTTCCTATACTGCCGTCCGAGATCGGAGCTGTGGGGAGTTTTGAAATAGATATTCTTAAATACTTCGCGCCCAATGAGTCGTGGATCCTGCTGGCGTGAGAAATTGCCGGTAGCCCCTGCGAGAGGAAGCGAACAGCGATAATGCAAAAGACATTGGTGTCCAGTGGGACATTGGTGGGATATTTTGTCCACATCAACGTAGTGTATAAATGTGACGCTTCGAAGCCGAGCCACGACTTGGCGCATCTCTTCTTCTGAACGAGCGTTATCAGGAAGGGGACGAGACCTGAAGGAGAAAAAGAAGTAGCACCGTAAGAAGGCTACGTGGCATAAGCCTACTTTACGCGGGTCATGATTCCAAACGTCACTCGCAAAGTTTGCGAGCAGAGGCCATCCATCAATCTCCAAGGTATCTAGCTCAGGATTAAGGAAGAACTTCCCTGGTATGAGGACTTGATCTTCACTGGGAGTTGTGTAAGTGTATGGCGGTGCTTGGCTCGAGGCTATTTTTGGCGGATTGTGCTCGGCGTTCTGCTCACTTATCTCAAGTGAATCCATGGTCGAGGGAGACCTCGTGACGTAGAGACAAGGAAGAACAACACGATAAAAACCTTGGGCGCTCGCACGAGACTCGACGCTCGTACTGAATAAGGCGCTGAGCTTTGGTGCTTGGTGCAAAATAGGTCGGCATGGCTGTATGAGTCGCCGGATGCTATCAGTCATTCCACCGAGACATATTTTACCCGTGGATCGGTCGATGGTGCATAGCTGAACTTTGATGTATCGCTCACACGTCAGGCTTTGTTCCCAAATGATCTTTCTAAGCTCCGTAGGAAGTTTAGGGAACAAATGAAATATCGCATTCGAATTTGGGAACTTCGGGTTCAGGATGGTCGGGAGTTCGCCAGATGGCTTGACCAAGGGGGGCTGTTCTGAATCTTCCATGGCGAGGTCGAGTGTCGCTAACGGAGAGAATTCAAAATTCGAACTTATTGGGCGCATTGCTACTCTTATACCAGTGAGGGGCCAAAAGTTAGTTTTGAGATTCCCTGTTAAGCTTTTCAGTCAGAGTTTGCGAATCTGGGCCGACAAATAACTACGGCTTGAATCCGGCCTACAAGGTTAACCTTTAGGCTGCAAACACAGATAACAAATGAGAACACGGTCTTCTTTTCCTCAATATAAGCTTTTACCCAGAAACTTTCACGATGACCATTAGGGCCGACAAATAACAGAGCGATATTTTGCCATAAATGGAGCTGAGATATAATAGTTGCAGTTAAAATATATATACGGTATTGCAGCTCACTTGATATTCGCCGGGACTAGTTTATGCATGTGTCAGTCTGTTGCTCGATGTTGGTTTGGATGCGGATACTCCTGAGAGGACGATGACGTCTGGCACATCTCAAGCGCTATCAGAAAAAAAGGGCCAATCCTGTTATTATTAGAGGCAAATACATGACCAATGAGCATCTCTACAGTAATACAATTGAAAATGTCACATCTCATTCTTGTTCTTGACTAGTCAGCCCAAGCCACGCATAAGCTAATAATCCTCCTGCCATGTTGAGCTGTACCAGGCGCGCTGATCACCTACTGATTGGTCGCTGACACGACTCCACTAACCTCATTCTCAAAGCGATCGCATTCTCTGAACCGAGTATACGATCGCTTTCAGGCGACATGTGATATCAGTTACTCGGCAAGATGCTGTTGCCAGATGGGGAAGAAGAGGGGAAGTTGTTGATGTCATGTATAAAAGGCGAGGCTTGACTGCATATTGATCAGTCTACAGAGAAGTTACATCCCTAGAAAGGCCATACAACCATGAAGACATATTCAATCTCAGTACTATTTATTCTTGCAATCTTCTTAGCTCTCTCAGAAGCCAGCTTCGATGGTAACATCAACTATGGTAGTCCCTCGCCTCGGCATACGCAGTTCGGCATCGATGTCGATCAAGTCCAGCGACGTTCTTGGAAGCGTGGAAACGTCGCATTCAACCCTGAGGAACTAAACTTCACTCATGGCGTTGCATCAGGCGATCCATGGCCGAATAGCGTTATACTGTGGACTCGAATTGCCCCATCCAACGTCTCTTCCGCTGACACCGCGCCGATTGATGGAACTGAGCCACTTTACAGTCACGAGACCAAGAAGTTCATAAAGGCTGATCCCAATCCTATCTGCCTGTACTGGAAAGTCTTTCCAGTTGGGAAGAAGGACTCAAAGTCAGTCGTTAGCAGTGGGAAGGCTTATACTACCGCCGATATCGACTACACAGTCAAGGCATGTTCCGACGCAAAGGTCAAGTACTGGAACTAACTGATATCAGGTCGAAGCCAAAGGACTGAAGCCATTGACGACGTACAACTACCAGTTCACCGTCTGTAACTCGAAGAATTCCAGCCCTCTCGGAAAAACCAAGACTGCACCTCGGCCTGACGATGACGTTTCGGAGATCAACCTGGCGGTCTTCTCATGCAGCGCATACTGTAAGAATTGAGACACTCGTTTACCAACTAAAACTGACCAGTCGAAGTTCCAGGGTATTTCAATGTCTACGGCAACGCTGCCCGAAAGGATAATCACGACTGGGTTGTTCATCTCGGCGATTACATCTACGAATACGGCACCTATACACTGTTCAAAGAGCGCGGCTCAATCCCGCAACACCCAACCTACTCGCTATATGACTACCGTGCACGCCACGGACAGGTCTGTTACCAGATACCCGTCAATCTTCAAGGCAGGCTCTAACGCGATATAGCACCGGACTGATCCTGACTTGCAACTGTTGGCCCAAAATTCAGCTTGGATTACAACTTGGGATGACCATGGTAAGATTACTCCACGGCGTAAAAGAACTTTTATCACTAACGTGGACTAGAACTCGCAGATAATGCTTACAGAGATGGCTATGTTGACTTCTTCGACCAGCCCAACACCTTCAAGGGAGAAGGTCCGAAGGTAGCCACGGATGCTCGCAAAGCTAATGCTGTTCGCGCGTACTTCGAGTGGATGCCAATTAGGCAGACAGATATGGACGATGGTCTCCGTGTATGGAGGTCCTTTCAGTTGGGTAAGCTGATGGATCTTGTGATGCTGGACACAAGATTGTATGACCGAAGCAAAGGAGTAGACTGTAAGTACTTTCTCAATTGTCAAAAGCTCTCCCTTTTAACTGCCAACAGATGTCAACAAGAAGTACATCGAGAAAATCAGCGACGATCCGAGTAGAACTCTGATGGGAGGTCGACAGGAGAATTGGTTCTACCGCTCGTTGTCCGAATCCAAGGATCGGAACGCAACGTGGCGAGTGATCGGGAACCAGATCGTATTCTCCCACATCAAAGGGGATGCGGCTGGAGGGGGAGACACCTGGGATGTACGATTACCATGCCCTCCTTTGAGTAGAAGGGTGTGATCGCTAACTTTTAGTAGGGCTATATCGCGAATCGAAACAGAACACTCAACCATTTATATAAGAACAAAATTCACAACAACATCTTCTTGTCGGGAGACAGTCATATGAACTGGGTAAAGATTCTGCCACTGTTTTTTCCATTACATCGCTGACCCCTGTGAGGTATCTGACTTGGCGTGGCTGGGCGCTAAGAAGTACGACCCCACGACAGGAAAGGGTGCCGTCGGGGCCGAGTTCGCAGGTACCGCCGTCAGCTCGTGGGGCACATCAGGCCTCAAGTCCATTGAGCCTGACGCAGGAAAGCTGTCTCGGAAAGCTATCTCTGAGAACAAGGAGCTGTTCTGGCAGGAGGGTTATTACCGTGGCTATTTTCACTTGTCGGTCACTCCAAAGAATGTCTCAGCTCAATTCTTTGGTACGTCAAGCAACCTTCATGGATCTGGATATAAAACTAATACGAAAGCAGGCTCACCATCCATTGCAACACATAATGCTTGGGAGATCCCATTAGCTAATTTTACAGTTCTTGCTGGGGACAATCACATCCATCGGCCGAAGGATGGCGTACAAGCTGAGTCTGGAGCCCTGAAGACTGGTGAAATAAAGCACACGAACTTGACGTTCAATACTGAGACTGGGGTCTGGAAAGTTAAACGCTTTGACAAGATGTACCTCAACCCAGAGCCTAGTTTCCTCGGTTCATCCTAAGCAACGTCTCAATAGGCCCGAGAGAGTGGAAGGTAGTCTTGAGGTCTAGTAGAAGATATATTGCAGATAATCTAAAGGCTAACACTATATAATATGTTTGTCCTCTGTTGAAATTGTTTAGACAGCTGGTTTACCGCCCAAGCTAGGCTTGTAAGAGCGTTATTTTGAGTTGATAGACCTCAGACCTGATGCTCACGTCACACGCCTTACTCGTCCCTTGTTGAAAGGTAGATCAAGCATCCTAGGACGAACTCCATATGTACATAGGAATAATGAAGAATCACCTTAACCGTTGTATTCTGTCACTTCTATCTCATCCTGCCGCACCTGGTCAGCAAACTTATAATAGCATTTAAAATTTATTACTTACCTCAAACTCTCCAGGGATGATCAGACCGATGATCGCTCGTGTCTCCATGGATTTGTGTTCCTTGACATATTGTTTGTACTCGGGTGCACCAGGACGAAGGGCATTGTCTGCCACAATATGACTCCCTTTCTTGAGCAATCCGAGTGATTCGGCGACCTGGAGGTCTGCGACATACAGGTCTTCAACGTGATCCAGAAAGAGCATATCCACACTGCCTAGCTTTCCCTCTTCCTTCAGTCGAGCAAGGGATTCAGCAGCCTTCCCTGTGATCACTTTTACGATATCGGATAAGCCAGCTAGATCCACAAGGTTCATTGTAATACCTGCAAAAACCGGATCGGCTTCGAGGCTCCAATAGACGGCGTTGTTCTTAGCGTCTTGGTTGTCCTTTTGCGTGTTTCTCAATGCATTTCCCAAGTATAGTGCTGAGTAACCAACGTAAGCACCCAGCTCAACAAAGACCCTTGGCTTTGTCTCGGCAATAAGGGTAGCGAGCTTTTCTGCTTTGTCTGGGCCAATGTTAATCAGGAAGTCTCGCTGAGCGGCAAATTCATCCATGGCTTCGCAGATGGCCAGGGGATTGTTGCGCATATTCGGGAAGTTTGGATGATCATAAAGCCAGCGCAGAAGTACAGCTTCGCGACCATCATTCCACTTCAGAAGCCAGTAAGTCAGTGATTAAGCGACGATTTGAGATGATGGACATACTTCAACGTATGCGTCTCCAAGCTCTTCCAGCTTTCGCATTGATGGATACTTTCCATATAGTTTCCTGAGTTCTTCCATGCTAATTTGATTGTAGTCAGTCCAAGATAATGAAGAGACAGAAACCGGAAGGACAGTTAAGCAAAGAAGATGCCCCTTTTATTGTTTCTCCATGCTTACACGGCTCGGACGGCAAGGGCAAGATGTGTGACATGCCCTTGTTGATAGATAAGCAAGGCCAAAGGCGGGGTTTTTCACAACAACATGTGGCACACCAAGTGTACCGAGCATTTACTACCAAAATAGAAACTATAGTAAAATGATGCCAATATTGATATTAAGTTGAAGATTCCAAAAACCGAGAAAGATAATGGGTTGACATTATTGATCTGTATAATTCACCCTCCATGCTCCATTATGTACGGTAAATTCCATTCCTACCGGTCGACGCCGTTATGCACCGTATGTTGAATCATTGGAAACTGGGCTTCAATCAGCCAGTTGGAAAACTGCTGTCACTACTGGTCTCTGTAATACTCATCACGGAAGGAGCCTGACCCAAGTTCCGCAAGAGTTGGCGTTAGGTCAAGCCTTGGGGGGCTCGGCATCCACTGAGCGATTCCCCATATCTCATTGTTTGATACTCTATCTTGGAACAATGGGTCGTGGATGGGATGATATACTACCTGGGCTGTTCTCTTTATTCAGTACTCTTGCACTTATTTGTGAGTCTTTGTCCCTTGAAGTGGCACTCAATTCCGCAGTGGATAAATACCAGTCGCCTTGAGCTCATTCAACTCTTGCATGAGTTTCTTGAATTCGACCACTGTCTCGGGAGGAAGCCTCGGGTTTTTGGATTCAAAATTCGACGCATAACTGAGAATGACATCTCGATATCGAATTCCATTTCTGACGATAGATCGCAAAAGGTTCCCCTCGAATGAAATGACGTGAACACGGCAAAAGCGAAAAGGTTTACTTCTTCGCCATCAGTCCTCCCAACGGTAGCTCTATCAAATGGCATGCCAGAGTTTAGCAATCGCGGAAGCGTCTGTGAGTCTCTGGATCTCGATCTTCACTGCCCATCCCATGAGTCCCAGTGTACAGGTTCAGGAAGGGGACCGGAACCGTCAAACTACTAGAATCAGACGAGATGCCCAATCGCGCTCCATCTAGAGTACCTGAACATAGGAGAAATTTCAAGTCAAAATTAACGATCAATTATAATGTGCAATTATGGCGGACTACCAAGGGCGACTTACCCCTGATATTCAAAAGTAGACCCAAATGTTGTTGAGTCAAACACGTGGTCGCATCTGGGACATAAGAACTTTGTGGACTGGCTGTAAAGACGTTCCACAAAGACAAACATATCGAGTGAGACACCGGGTACCACAGATGTTGACCAATTCTGTGGAGTGATAGGCATATTTGTTTGTGGGTGCATGACCACAAACCGTCGTTGCTCGACAAGGAACCGACCAGGCTTGCTGGAGAACATCACGACGAGCAGTCGTCACGGACCCTGAGTGTGTCAGTGAAACTGCTCCCTTCTACCACCTTTGGTGATCGTGTTGCTAAGAAATGAAGGCAATCATGGGAACATGGATGGTACCATACCCAAATGACATTGAACTAAGGCTGATTAGGACTGAACCCCCCAAAACGGACTGGCTTATGACAGAGGCCTACAGCCGGGAACAATTGTACGCCGTTTCAGCGTCTTCTCATAAGCTCGTTTCTTGCAAGCAAGAAGAATGAACTTCGCGAGACCTGGCAGAAGAATACCATGCCCTGATTGAGGGTGCGTTCTTAGCCAATCATTAGACAACGCGGAGTGAGGCTTACTGGGGAGCCAGAGCCTGGACTCCTTTGCCAGCCGCGTTTTGGTGGCGGGGTTTCGCCAGGTGACTTCTGCCTTGGTAGGGGGCCTAATGTTAGCACGAATGTGGCTTTTCAACCCTGTAAATGGACCTATAAGAGGCTAGTGGCGAAGTCGTGGGCGCTTACGAGCTGACCATGCAGAGACGTTACAGAGCCTCGTCGAACTCCGAATCTCGTCACTTTGACAACGGCCATTGTAGTCCTCTTGAAATCGTGAATCAAAGCGCCCAGACGATTGAACTTGGACTCCATAATCATTCTGCTGCCAAAATGGTGCGAACAGAGACTCTTCTCAGCGAGTACATCAATTTTAGTGACCAGAATGCTGGCTTGAGCGATGCAGAACTCACCAACAAAGAGCTCATGTTCTACGGCGCTGCAGCAGTCAGCCATCTCTGCAATGAGCAAGAACAAGGAATCAACATTGATGAGAATCTTCGTCAAAGTGATCGATTCCGATTCATCCGAGATTTGGACATTATCTCATCAATCTACTCAATCGCCCCGATAAGCAAGAAAGCGGGGATCAAGTCAACGCCGCCTGTTATTGCTTGGTCCGATCGCCTTCAGACGGTCTTTCTCGGCTTCTGTTGCACCCGCAGCATGAACGATGTCCGTTCTGATTTGGACGTGCGCTTGGCAGCGTCTGATGATATTGGATCGCGATTCCATAAGGGCTTCTGTGACAGAAGTGAGGAGTTTGTGCCACTTGTTGAATGGCTTATGAAGAGGCACAAGTTGGTTGTTTGCGGCCATAGCTTTGGGTGCGTTTATCTTACTACTTCCATTAAGTCATGCTCACTTCAAATTTTAGAGGCGCTCTGGCGACTATCTCGTCTTACCTGGCCATGGTCAGCCACAATCCCGTTCCCAACGCCTGGGAGCAGAGACAGGGCGGCATATCCATCATCACATTTGGAGCACCGTCGTGTATGGTCGCTGAACCCCTAGGAACAACAGTCTCCTTTCAAGTGAACCTGAGTGGCAATTTCCACCACGTTGTCAATCCTCATGACTACGTTCCCTTCGCACTCAACGATAGCGCGAGGAAATTCAAGCAGACCTTTGATGCTCTCAGAACACCGCTGGGAAACCTATCACCCACGATCCAAATGTTATGGCCTATTCTTGAGTATCTCTTAGACCTCTTGTTGCAGCACACGGGCAAATTCTGCCACTTCGGCTGCATGTATTCCATCACCGCTGAGGAATCAGGGATCCAGAATTGTGTCCAAACTCTACGAGTCAATGATATTCCTCAGATCCCGAGCGCAGGCCAGGTTGACCGATACCACAAGATGTCACACTACTTCCATTGTGTCAAGAACTCTGTTGGTGCCAGACATTTACGGCAGACCTCATTAGAACTGCATCATTCGGTCTCCGATGTCTCATCAATGATACTTCCGATGCCCGGAACGGTTACCAGTTGCTCCTGCGTGGTTCACAGCGATCACTTGATTGTATCACTCGATGTCGATACGCCTGTGATGCAATATTTATTGAAAGGAGCAACCTTCAGGAGTAATACCCGAGAAGTTCCTCTTACGATTCTTGGCTTTCCTACGAAGTCTGACCACTACCAAGTAAGCAGTGACTTCTGTGAGCCGTTCGACCTTTCAGCTGACCTATTCGCCTAGACATCTGTTAAACTTGAATATCGAATCAAGGACGATGACCCCTTTGAAGACATTGGAAAGGCTTCAATCGCCATCCAGGAAGGCATCACTCTTCATGATATCTTTGGGCGATCCACAGACCTCGATGTTGATACCCTAAGATCGATGAGCCTTGACAGAGCTAGTTTACCAGCGACATTTGAGAGCATCAGATTAGCAATGATACGTGCGCTTGTTGCCCAAATGTCAAAGGTCCAAGCCCTCAGAACTGATAACACCTCCCGCGATGCTCATCCTCCAGAAGAGGTCATGAGAATTGTCGACGACATCAAACCGGTTGTGGGATGCATCGATGGTCTGGTCCGCGATGCAAGTCCCCATCTTGTCTTTAGTCGCCTTGGACATGCATTTACCATCCTGAAAGCGCTTTGGCCGAAAGACTTTGAGATTGGATCCGATTTCCATGCTTCCATGCCTGGCGCGTATGGAGATGGAGACTCTGACGTTAGCCTTCTTCTTGATATACCTGCCGCTTGCCCTGGAGCCCTTAGAAGGCTTATTACAGATATGGTCATCAGCCAAAACGCCCCAAGCATTACCCGAGCTGAACTACTTGTCCAAAACTGGGAAGCCGCCAAGAGACCGACTTTGTCAAAGCAATTTAAGAGTGTGCCAACATTCTTTGGAGCTCTCAAGACATTCAGCCGTGATCTATACCATCGCTCAACAGACCCTGCAAGGCGCACAGAGCAAGCAATCTCCCAGTTCCAAGATGTCATGGGTGTCATCCAGTTCTGTCATCTTGTCATCATCACGCAACTTGACGCACCGTATGAATGGTACTGCAAATCCACTGAGGGCCATCGAATCACCTCTGCTGCTCTGGGTGCCTTGCCGTCCTATTTTTCTGGGGCCTCATTATTTTCCAGGGTCCTAGCTCTGGGCGTGGGAGCGACTTCTGCTGCTGGACTAGGTGTCAGTGGCGGTATTGCTGTGTTGTTTGCTAGCACCAAGTTCATCGGCCATCTTCTCAACAGGCACAAAACGTATCTCGATCTGTCTTTTCCTGGTGTCCTAGCCATCACCTTGCTGGCGCTTGGCCTACCCATCGCCGAGTCCGATGATATAGTGGAGAAGACCCTCCTCGATCGTGTGAAGCAGGATATTGCAAGCTCTCATACGCAGGAAACGATAGATAAATGGAGAGGCAAACTCGAAGAGGGCTTGAAAGAGTATCCTGGTGCCAAGGCCAATCAGTGGTGTATTACACCTACCTTCTTCTGGCCTAAGTGGCTATTCAGTGTTGCCCAAGTCGCTCAGCTCCGAATTCAGCTCTCGGACAAGATCTGCATCGGAGTTCAGGGCTCCACGGAAGCTGGTAAGAGTCAGATGCTCACTGTTCTGACCGGTGCATCAGAGGACTACTTCAAGCCTGGCTCCAGCAGTCTTTGCAGAACTTTGGGCATTCAATCTTACGACTCCAGTAATCTTGGAGCCATTTTTCTTGATAGTCCCGGTTTTGACGATCAAAAGCCAGAGATTAAATACATGGCCGACGTATTCCAAGAGCTTTTTGCCATTGTAATCATTGTGATCCCAATGGAACGAACACGATCTGAGGCAACTGAAAGCGCCTTGCACATAGCTATTAAGCTGCTCCGTGACCAAGAAGATAAGCGCCCACTACGGATTCTACTAAGCCAGGCCGATGGGTTGGATCACCATCGCAATAACAAGCAGAAGTTTAGGGACACATTACGTGATGTTAAGGAGCAGTTCATGTCCAGATTCAGGCAGGAGCTAGGCGAGAACTTTACTACCTTCAGACAGCAGCCGTTTCACGATGGAATCGTCTGCAAATCTGAGAAGCTGGAGGATATCGTCAAGCCGTTTTCGACGCATGCACAAATGACTTTAGATGGCATTAGTGCTTTGGCAGATTGTCCCCCCGGAACGCCATGTAAGATCGAAAGGGAGAGCCACTTCGAGAATTTGTGCGAGTTGGCTGATGCGGGAGAGATATGGGACATTGAGTCGCTGCGCTCCTGGCTTCGGGATCTTTCACCCAATAGCGTGCCGATGTCGAGTGGCCGTGTGCGGATATACTGTGATTAGTTTTTGCATTGCGATGTTTTCTCATCTGAGTATCTCTGATGGCTTCTATATATACACGACTTATTTTCTTTGCATCATCTTTATTCCGCCTGTACCTACCTGCAGGGGCCCCTGTTACGTGTTGGTTGCAACATCACATCCTGTATACATATCCACCTTCCATATTGGCTGAATACAAGAGGCGAACTTGGCTGACATCACATCATCTGATGAGCCCCGCGGTGTTGACTTCTAAATGCCGCAGTCAGAACCAGATCACTAGTCCTGGTACTTGGACTGTTCATCCTTGGTCATTAAATTTGATCGTCATGTCTGATACACAAGCCAGTAACAAGACAATTGATGAGCCTGTGCCGACCACAGACGTTTCATCCCAGGACGAAGCTCCGACAGGGCTTCTTCCCGGTCAGCATTGGACGCAGACCGTAGGTCTCCAACATATTACACTTCGCACGTTATGGTATTGATATTCTGGTGGTTTAGGAACCAGATCAGGACGATGACGACAATGATTCAACACTATCTGACAATGCCAGCTCAACAGCTTCACTTTCGTCCGATATTCTGCGCTACCGTGAGATTAATGGTAGAAGATATCATAGTGAACAGGGCGATGCTCAGTATTGGTCAGTCGTCATCTCGGCAGTTATGGGCCATGGCCATCAAGTTTGGCACGTTGAATTTAACTTTTTGTCCAGGATTTCTAATGATAACCAAGCCAACGAGGCATTGGACATCAAGTAAGGAGGCAGTACATCACGACAGTCCCTTTGCTTAAAATTTCCAGTCACCATGTTCTGATTCTCATGTACAACGACAAGCTCTTCAAGGCGCCGTTGAACGACAACGTACAGGTACTCTTCGATTCGCATAGTGCAGTATGAGCGATTCGCTGATTCATCTACTTGGGTCAAGAACGTAGTAGATATTGGAACAGGCACGGGTAAGAGCCGCGTCACTGTCTCCCCCATCGATATAGACGGCTAATTGTCCATGCTTCTGTAGGAATTTGGGCGATGTAAGACACTCACAAACAGTCCCTAGAACCACTAATTTACACTGACAGGGACTTTGCCGACGAGTTCCCCAACGCAAAGGTGATAGGAACCGACATTTCCCCAATCCAGCCAGGTTGGCTACCACCAAACCTCGAGTTGTTAGTAGAGCATTGACCACTGACGCCGTTAGACTGACATACTGACACTTTAGTCAAATCGACGATTGTATGCAGGAATGGACTTTCAAGGAGAATTCACTTGACTATGTACACATGAGATTCCTAGTCGGCAGCATTATCGACTGGCCCGGACTGTTCAAGCAAGCATATAAGTGCCTGAAGCCAGGGGGCTATATCGAAAGCCATGAGGCCTCGCCTTGCATTGGAAGTGACGATAACTCGGTGTCCGAAGACAGTGCTATGGGCCAGTGGGGAAAGATCTTCATGGAAGGAGGTCGGAAGCTTCAACGGCCTTTCTCTGTTCTTGAAGATAATGTACAAGTTGAGAGCATGAATGAAGCAGGATTCATTAACATTGAGGAAGAAGAGATCAAGGTGCGTATGGCGTCATACTATTCATCTAACTCATTGATTCTGACCGAGGCCAGGTGCCCATTGGCGGATGGCCTGAAGATCCCAGGCTCAAAGAGGCTGGTCAGTATTTCCATGCTGCAATCCTGCAAGATGTCGAAGGCACTCTCACGTTCATCGCGAACCTTTTGGGGTGGAGTAAAGAAGAGATCCACGTCTTTGCCGCCAGGTATCGTCGTGAGATACGATCAAAGAAGGTCCACGGGTACTTTAGGGGAAAGGTGGTCTGGGCGCAAAAGCCACTTGGCAACTGATGGTTCAGCTATAATTTAGTCTGCAATTCATGTAGCAAAATAGATGTTATTTCTATTTCTGATGATAGGCCCACTATTCCCGGAGCTACTCATCGCCAGTAGCAAACTCTCCCTTTGCAATCTTGTCGCTAAGCGCCTTATTGGGAGTAAAGTAAGATGAGAAGTCCTCCCGTGTTTCCAGTAACAGGTCTACTACCATTCTTCCGAAGACAATTTCTCCAGCTGGGTTGAGATGCGTCCTATCGCCTTCTCCCCAGTTATAACGTTGCGCATTCTCGTTACCAATGGCGTTGACGTAGTCAGTGCTAGCTTTGTTTAGTTCGAGATACTGGGCCCCGACGTCTCCAGCAGCTGCAATGGTCTCAGCAGCCCATTCCTTGAGGTTCTGGACAACCTCTCCGTTTTGGAACGTACGACGCGTGAGCGAAGTGATAAAGATCTGATGCTCTTATTAGTCCAAGCCAAACACTTGCAGATTAGATCGAAGACCTACTGGTGTTCCGCCAGCCGCTTTGATCTGGTTGCCAATTTCGACCAGATTGGCATGGAACTCATCCAGCTGCATGACCTTCTGATCATTGTGGCCAAATTGAATGGTCACGACAGGCTCGAAGTCGGCCTTCGCCGTACCAATGTCTTTGATGAGAGTGTCCCAACGACCATTGGACTTCCATGATACAGTAGTTGAGCCACTGACACCTCGATTATCGCCTCTAGCTGGGGCGTTGAGATATGACAAGAAACCATTACCCCAGCCACCGTCTACGGCGACGGTCGAGTCACCGATGAGGAAGAATTGTGGTGGTTTGGCCGCTCGGGCAACAGGGCTTGACTGTACAGAACCAAGGACGGTGAATACCAGGCCCGCAAAAGAGAATCTCATTTTGATGGTTTCTTGCTAGGTTCTTCGGTAAGTGGATAGCAATGGCAGCCGGACAAAAGGATTTCATGAACTCTCAAGTGAAGCAGAAATACTATACTCGTAGATGGGTTAAGATCACCTGAATATCTATTTCCATCATTCGGTCAGGTACTGGCAGTTTATATCGTGCACAGTGCATCGTAGACCAGGGCTATGGTAGTCCATCTTGGCGGGGTCCGCTGGTCTCGGTGCAATGATACCACGAAGTCGCATATAAACGGTATGCACATCGATGTCGCCATGCCTTGTCGATGCATCGGAGCGAGATATGCCGCAGACATATTTGGAAAGATCGACATCAACTCCCTTCTAAGTAGTGGAAGAGATATTTCCAGCGGGGATCCTAGCTGTAGATCATGGACTGTTCCGATATTATGGCGGCATGCGCTACCCCTACTAGGGGCGAAAAGAAAACTTAGGACATTGACCCTAAGCTTAGAGGACTTTTTGCTGAGTTTATTTTAACAACCTGTCAAGGCCCGATGTTTTCTTGCTCCCTGAGGCCCTGCTGCAGCGGCCCCACGAACTAATATGGCAACTGAACGTTACTAGAACGTTGACGAAACTCCATAAACAAGTATGTGCATTTCACTTAGAATACAAAGGTTCTCCTGTCATTACTCGTTCAAGCCCAAAGTACATCCGTAATCTCTTCGAACAAATTCGCCGCCCAAATTGCATCATAGTCAAAATGTGACCGAGATGATACACTGTTCGCCTCCCTCTGTACGATTTGAGTGCTAAGTGCGGTCAGGTCATCCGATATCTCAATATGCTCCGCTTGTCCTTCATCGTCCGATAGTTTTTCGTCCAGCTCAATGACCCTCGGCAGACCAGCAACACTTTCAGATGCTCGACGCTTCCGAGGCGTGTACAGAGTTGTCGCAGACAAGTTGTGTATTGGTCCGTAGGCCAACCTCTTCATTCCCGCGTCGTGGAGAATAGATGTCGGTAGGTCCAGTTCTGTTGGTGGTCTGCCGGTGATCAAGGC
Source organism: Fusarium fujikuroi IMI 58289 (assembly GCF_900079805.1). NCBI lineage: Eukaryota > Fungi > Ascomycota > Sordariomycetes > Hypocreales > Nectriaceae > Fusarium > Fusarium fujikuroi. The sequence continues at coordinate 3,202,893 of NC_036625.1, read as the reverse complement.
ATAGTCGAGAGAAAGTCGAAGGCGCATGTATTGGCGTGTGATAAACAGCTCGTCCCAATACTTCGTAAGACTCTTGGCAGGCTGTGATAAAGCGCCCTCTCCTCCTGACGACTGTCGACGCCCTGGTGGTTTCGAGTGAGGGCGCAGTGGAAGCTGAATGGGCGTTGATTGAACGATTTGTGTGATCATTCTACTGATATCTTCGGCACCCTCAAAACGCTTACTACACAAGTGCATTGCTTGTGCGTGATATCTCGTTAACAGCTGATCTTCGTCACTTTCGAGGTCCTTGGGTGCTATTCTCTCATCAATGGAGCTCAGCATAAGCGGATATGCAATATAAGCAATACTAAACAGGGTCAGTTATAGCGAGTCCATTGAGAGCTGGTCACTTACGCAGATATAGGAAGGTGTTGAGTTAACCCTTCTTGAACGATAAAACCCACTAGTTTCGTTGTTTCTGTGGTCGCATAACTTATGTCCTTGCCGATATTCCGGAGTACAGTGTCGTCAATGATATTCACTCCTTTCTGTCGCTGCTCGATCATCATAGCCTCATGATTCCCAAGAGCAATTTGAGCAGCGCTACATTTATCGTCAGTTGGGAGACCAAGGTGCATAAGCTGTTCCACTCACTAAGCATATATGAATACAACGCTTGATATAAGCGTCGTCGATCGGTGAGCCCCGGTGCCACTGAGAAATGGATGGAGAGCTTTGTCTGCCTCTTTCTTCCAACGGGTGAGGTTACTTTTGGCGGTCCTGATTTGAGATAGGGTCTTTTCAAAATTGTCTAATGAGTATGTGATATCGAACGCGTTCGGACCATAGCAAATCGAAAGAGTGTCTGTCAGAATAACTGCCAGACGACATTGGAAGTTTATGATGTTTGCTAGCTGACGCTTCGTCCTAGCGTCATACACAGCAGAACTCTCTGCTTCATCGGCAAGATCCTCGGGGATGATCGGATCTAAAGTGACATTAAAGCTTGAAGGTGTTATCTGTAGAGGCTTTCGAAGACCGAGGGTCAAAACTCTGTCTCTCCAGAATAGAGACCACCAAAGTCTCTTGTTGCTCTTCTTGCGCGATATACTTGAACCGGGAGCTTGGAAATTGTGAGCTTGGGCAACGATGGCATTTTGAATAGCGATAGCAAGCCAGGTGCTTCCTGCGTGCGGCTCTAGAGCTGAGAACTGGAACGTCAAGAGTAAGGCTGCCTGGGATTTGGTGAATGCATCACTCTCGACCCCAAGGTCAAACAATAGCTTGGGAAGGTCAGTGGCCATACGCGACTTTGGTGAGTTCACATACCTTGGCCCTTCTATAGAAGATATTCCGTGCTACCTTCACGTTTGTGTATCCGGCATTCTTGAGTACTACGGGCGATACAAACTGCGTCTTGTCAGCTCTGTATTAAGAAGGTTGGAGGGCCCTTACCGCTGATGCTGCGAAAAGCATCGCTTGGAAAACGAGCAGGGACATGGGTTTCACTTTTTCGTCGCTACTCTCTTCCCCCAAGTACATATCCCAGAATTCTTTCTCATCTACCAACGGATAGTAGGGATGTAGGTACAGGAAGTACTGGTTGATGAATTCTTCTTGAACGGTTCGTACAGGCAGGTGAAAGCACCGATTGAGATCGAGGAAGTCAACATCTTGTTCAGGAAGGACTCGAAGATCCGGCAATACTAGAAATGGCTGTGTTGTGTATAGGACTTCGGACTGAGAATATGCCGCTGATGGCCTGGGATTCGACATGACTGATCGGGTCCAGTTTGCGAAATGATGTGTTTTATGATCGAATGATGAAGTGCTCTGTATATCTTGAGAGAGCCAAGGTCCTTGGCGTACTTTTATGTCTTGGTTTGCAGGGTTGGAGTAAAAGATAGTCCGCTCATCCGTAGGACCGTAACCATCCTCAACATGAGCTGAGCGTTATCGGAGTCCGGGAACCAAACTTCCGTCTCCACTTTCAGCTGCCGAGGTGACTCCACTCGCTGATACGGCGTCCAGCAAATGGTGCCTTTCTGCCTGAGGCCTGTCACCTAACCTGAAAAGGTAAACAGCTTAAGCTCGTTAAGCTTTGCTGTCCAACCTCAACCCATCTAGCACCACCTGCTCAACGAAATCTGTCACGTTACAAGCATTCTATACTCTTCACCAATTGATCATCTGTTAACTTATATTCTCATTTCGTATGTGCCTGAACTCTTCTTACGACTAAAATGATGAGAACTAGATCAAATTACTATTATGATCATTACGAGGGCCTCTCCTATGATGATGGCATTCCCTATCAAGGTCCCGACTTTCTCGATGTCAACCATGAAGCACAGCGCGAGCTGATGGCCTATAGCGAAGGACGATTCGAGGGCTACCCTGCTAAGAGACCATTTCGTGTGGCCCATCGTCAACCAGGAAGACTTTTAGGGACCCAAACTTATGCTCTTGTTGCGAAATGCAAGGGGAAGACTTATTCCTCCTGCCTTTGCTGTAGTTGATTACGAGGGGCTGTGGTTTGGCAAAGCGACCAAAGGCCTCCATCCTGAATTCCTTCATCACCATACCGTGATCATGCATGGAGCTACCAACGCCGAAGAATACGGAAAGCTTATTCACTGGGATTCTCACCCAGATGCCGAAGAATGGGTCAGAACCGAAGGCAGTCTCTCCCTGGAGATGCCCTCTTAGTTTTCGAATGTCAAGAACGTCTCATGAAATTTCTCGTCGATTGCTGCCACCAAATTCTTCACGAGATTCCCCCAGATGTCATGATCAGCGACGAATACCCCATCCAACCTGAACCAATATTGAAGACGGACAGCGACGCGTCTAGGTTTGTTTCCCTGGCTGTAATCACTACCGAGGCTCCCTACAAGCGACCGGCAGGCCTCGATCTTTTGCATCTACTTAAGGTCCTCGAGGCTAGGATGGAACCCTGACCTCTTCCTGCAGCAGCACAGCATGTCTCTGAATCACAAAGCTAGCCTTCGGGAACAGATAGACTATTTCTGGACGAACCTGCGCAAGAACCAAGGAAGTTCAAACCAGAAGTCAAGTCAAAGACCAAGGTTAAGACCAAGCGTGACCCGACAGAGCCTGCCACTGCGGAGCAGGCGACCCCGCCGGCTGATGAAGCAGAACCAGCGACTGAAGCCACGCAACCCACATTTGCTGTTGATGCCAAAGCACTCAAGGTGTTCCGTACTCTGTTCTTCGATCCTGAAGTAACATCGACTCCTGGCTTGATCCCGTGGAACGACTTCCTCTATGCCATGGCGGCGACTGGCTTTAAGATTGAAAAGCTGTATGGCTCGGTCTGGCAGTTTACTCCGACTAAGCTGGACGTTGAGCGCGGCATTCATTTCCATGAACCGCACCCCAGGGGTAAGACCCCTTTTGAGACGGCTAGACGACATGGACGACGTTTGACGAGGGCATATGGATGGCGTGGGGGTATGTTTGTACTGAAGAAAACGTCGAAGAGGTTCGAAATGTTAGGGTAGATCTTGATTGGATTGCTGTAGGTATCTAGATCCCCGTATTCTTACATACCGGCTTTATATCTTGTCTTGTCTCGTTTCTATATGCAGTGGTTGAGAATGTAGGATATCTGCCACCTTTCGTCAGCATTGAGTTGAGTCTGTAAAATGCAGTCATGTTCAAAGTCGGGAGAAGCAAACCAGAATAATTGCTAAAGCATTGGAACAGAAGGTTTTAGTCTGAATTCTATATAGTAAAACGAAGAGTCAGCTACTTCTATCGACTGCAAATAACCTATTATGAAACACTTACCATGAGAACGAGTCAAATTGAAGTCCGAATGGTGAAGAAAAGTACTCACCCTAGAGCTCCTGTCTATACCTGCGGAGCAGAACCAGAGCCGCTATCCAGTTAAAACAGCTCGGCTCTGTGAGCAACAATCTCTTTAAGGTTAGACTCAGCAGAAGCACGAGGCCTATTAATAGCAGTGAGGAACTCGGGGCTTTGATTGGTGCAACAAGACACGGAGATCTCCGCTACTCGCGATGAACTTTTTACCAGATGATTCACGGCCTGAAAATCATCAACATAAGCGAGCATACCTTGCGACTCTGACCACACATAATGAAAACGGGAACTCATATTACGAGATGGAGCAAGCAAAATGTTTATATATGATGAAAGAGACGGCTGATGGGCACGGTCTTTTTGCCAAAGAGCTCATCAGGGCTGGGACACGCATCATTCACGAGAAGCCGATTCTGACTGTCTCGCAAGATGAGACAAAGACGAAAGCCGAGTACAGATGTGTCATTGACCAAGCTGCGAATCTGAGCGACCCAGAGAAACAGCGATTGATGAATCTTTATCACAACGACAAAAAGCTGCGCGAATTTTCATTCCTCCAAGGTCAACCTTGTCCTGGGACAGACCTCGATGCTGGCATTGTCTTGGCCAAGTTCTATACAAATGCTGCGAGCATCACATCTGGAGGCCTCGAATGCGGGTTGTTCACCATTTTCTGCCGAATGAATCACTCGTGTACACCAAACATATGCTGGGTGTATGATGAGCCAACGGGGTTCATGGAAGTATATGCAGTGAGGGATATTGACAAAGATGAGGAGATTACCAACTCATATATCGAAGTCGCAATCTCTCACCAGGCCAGGATGAAAGAGCTGTCGAATTGGGGCTTCACATGTCAATGCACTGCCTGTGAAGGACCAGATGCTGCGAAGCACGATGAGCGAAGGCGCAGGATTGCACAGATCAAAGGGATTCTTGACATTTATCAGGATGCAGGAAAATCGGGCGACGCACCGAAGTTTGCTGAGATTCCAAAGACAGACCTGGAGGCATTGAGGCTTAGCGAAGAAAGCCTCACCTTATTATCGGACGAAGGGCTCATCGAGCAACTGGGGGTCATGTATGGGTTGTGTGCCAAGTTCGCCAAAGGCGCTGGACTGCATGACTTTGCAGAGGATTATGAGGAAATGGAGTTTGAGATTCTGGTGATAACGACCGGGGAGTATATCGATTGAGTCGGAAAGCGTTCCGAGGCATCAAGGATAGGAAGACCATGGTATTCGGATCTACCGAGTTTGATAGGGTTTTTAGCCCACATGATAACCCAAAAGCGTGCTTAAGGCATCATCGCATTGAGCGGATTTCAGTGAGGGTCTCTCCTTGGGGCTGGAGTGCAAGTATCTTCATAGTCTCAGGCCATTGCGTGTTATGTGCCATGGTAAGGATCAATTCATGACATTATCATACTATTGTAATCTAAATACACGAGAAAAGAAGTTCTTTAGAAGGAAATCATTCTGTAGAGATTTTGGGGGACAAAATAAAAGGTGCCAACAGAGTGACAACGATGAGAAAATTCAAGGAAAATGGGGAGCGTAGTCCTCTTACTGACAGCCAGGGCATGTCCAACACGCAGGATCATCCCAGATAGAATTCATGGAAGGGTCCTTGTCAGTCTCAAGTGGTATGGGCATACCGGCCAAAGCGAGCTTATAAACCGAAAACTTGCATCGATCATCCTTATATCCAGAACCCTTGCACCCTGGATAAGCTCGGCAGATAGCAGCACAACGGCGAGGCGTAGCCTGGGCATACTCTGTATAAACTGTGATCAAGTTGGGGTCATTTCCATCAACCCAGCCACCTCCCATATAAGCTTCGTAATTGCAGAGTGTACCGGCAGGAGGGTTGGCGACTGGCTTGCATTCATCGCCTAGAGTGTACGCACACATATCGGGAGGACCCTTGGGAACAGAATCAGGAACGCACTCCTCGCAGTCGGTGTAGCAGCGCGTGTCCAGCCAAACCTGCTTCTTCCAGTCGTTCTCTTCTGTGACGAAGTTCTCCTTGAGTAAGGGAAGTTCAGAGAAGTAGCATCGGTTTTCGAACTGTGAGTATCCAGCGGTCAAGCAGAGTGGATGGCCTTGACAGATGGCTATGCACTGCTCGACGCGGTCTTGGTGGGGATATGACTCGCGAGTCTCCAACCAGAAACTTCTGCTGGTGAGCTTGTCGCCCCAGGAACAGAGAACGTCTTTGGGGTAGTTGAAGCGGTCGAAGTTGCACATCTCGCCGTGCGTATACTTGCATGTCTCTGTTGGGGTTGAGGAGGCGGTAGTGGTTTCTGAAGTTGAACTGGGATCTTGGGTAGTAAATGTTGCATCTTCGGTGAAGGATGTTGAGTCTTCGCTCAAGGACGTAGACTCTTCGGGCGCATCGCTTGATGTATCTACATGAGGGCCTTCAGCAGACGTGTGAGTTGTTTCAGGCCAAGTGGTGGTGCCTTCGATGAAGGTTGGCTCCACGTCAACGCTGGTCTCTGGTCGAGGCGACCGCATGCTTGTTGACTTGATGCCTGGCGTAGGCTCTAAGCTTCCAGAGCTTGTCTGTGGGTCGGGAAGCCAATGGGTAGTGTTCTGGGGAACTCTGGTGGATGGCTCCGCGATGAAAGTTGTTTCCGAGAGCACCGGAGCTTGAGTAAGGCCAGCGGTTGACGATGGTGATTCACCACAGAGCTGACAGTTGAAGCAAGCTAACTCAGACCATTCTAGGACACGGTCTGGATCTCCAGTGGTCCAACCACGAACCCTCAATGGCTCAAGGACGAAATTGCAAGGGTATCTCGGGTTGTTGTTCACAGCAAATGCGAAACATCCATCGATGTAGCCACAAGTCAACGCGCACTTCTGAATGTCCATGCCTTGCATAGGATATTGCGAGAGTGGAAATGCCACAATCTCAGCATTGGGCTGGGAACGGTACTCGCAGAATGGCCCCGAAGGCTTCGGCCACTTCTGTCCGCAAAAGCCGGGAGGGTTGTAACCGTCGGGGCAGACCTCTTGAGATGGAACCTCGGGCCTGATATAGCCTGTCGTGGTAGCAGGAGGGGAATTTGTAGCAGTAGTAGCTGGCTCAACAGTTGTTACTTGATTGGCCGGTTCACTAGTTGGAGTGGATGGGAGACTGCTGGTAGTCTCCTCAGGGGTGTTGTCATCCCCAAAGTCCAACTGGAACTGATCGATGTTATCAGGAGTTACTTGATTGGAGACGAAGACCGAATCCACGTAGATCAGTGCCAGTCCATTGCCGGTGCAAGACATGGAGATGCCAAAGCTGGCGCTTCGAGAGTCGGCCATGACAGTAGTGAGGACTCTGTTCCAAGAGACACCAACGCCACCACTGGTGAAAAGACCCATGGTGTAGAACTGGGTATTGCCGAGGTATGCATTGACGCTGCACGCCTGATTGCCTCCAGCGGTGATGACGACGTAATAGAACTGGACAGTATAGAGAATATTTCTGCTTGGAGCAAGGTTGGTAAGAAATTGTGAGATACTCGCTAGTCCACCGAAAGCTCGCTTCTTTGAGTCGGAAGAAGAGCCCAAGGCAACGCAACCATTATCTGAGCTACCATCTGCCTTGAAACAGTTGCCGCTCTGTTGTTTGGCCTCACCTTCGGCATCGAAGCCAAAAATGCCACTTTCTGAGTTCGGGTCTTTGATGGAGAATCGCCCGTTGGAAACGGCATTCGTGATCACGACGTTTCCCTGAGATTGTGTTGCAGTCGGTTCATCAGTCAACACGCCACTGGGTGCCTCTGTCTCCTGGCTGGCAGGAATGTTGGATGATGATGATCCAATGGGCACTCCAGAGCCTTCGGTGGGCAACGTGGAGGCAATTGTGGATACCCCAGAACCTTCGGTAGAAAACGTGAAGGCGATTGAAGACTCGATAACAGAGGTGTCACCAGATGCTTCGTCAGTGGAAAGCGTTTTAGTGGAATGTGCTTCGGTGAAATGTGTTTCAGTGGAATGTGTTGAAATGGTCTCATCAGTCTTGGTGGAGGTTGCTGTTGGACCGAGGCCATCGAGTCTACCGTCAATGCATTGTTCGGCTATCGGCCACTGTTAGTAAGGGCCGGAACAGATACATCAAAACTTACCTCTATACACGTTCAGAGATACTGGTAAGCAGCCAGATGGCTTGGATCCGAAAGTCATGTAAACCTGCCCATCAGAAGGCGTCTGGCAGAATGAAGCTCCGCCATTGGGTAGGGAGGGGTTTTGGAAGCGCAGTAACCCTCCATCAGAGCTGAAAGCTGTCGAGATTACATTATCGCTAGATGAGGACGAGGCCTGGAGTTTCTGGTATCCATCACCGAGGTATGACACCGGAACACCACCGTCGGAAAGCCGACCATTGCCAAGGGTGAAGACAGTAGCGAACGTGCAGATGTCGGGGTTGCCTTCACCAACAAAACCACCAATGTCGCGCTTTGTGTTACCGCCGGAAGGGCTGACAAGAAGGATGATGCGCTGTCCGGTGGTGGGCTCGAGAGTAGTCGAAGCGGATGCGCTAGAAGCAGCCGAGGACGCGAGATCTGGACCTTGAGCAGTAGATGTTGATATCAATTCGATATCTGTGGAGTTTTCAACAGGGCGCGGGAGTCCCGTTGCAATTGACACTGGAACGAGGTACGTTGAAAGGTAGGTGATGCACCACGTCCCAGGGTCTTGGTCCGCATACTGGACGTCTCTCGCATCAACGGCAGCAACACCATTGACAATGCCGCTGAGCAGCGCAAACGCTCCAATATTGCCCTTCATTCTACGTGAGAACAGCAGCGGTCGAAAGAATGGCGAAAAGAAAAAGAATTTGCTACGACACCGACTACGTATAAGAATTAGGGCAAACGAACCGAGCGTAACCAAGCCTCTGGGAGCAAGAAAACACCGGACCTTAATATAGGGTGTCAAAATAAACTCAGTAAAAGATATCCTTAACTTGGTGAAGTTATGCTAAATTTACGTAAGTTTATCTAGGCCTTTTTGTCATTTGGGATAAAGGTCTTGAGTTTTTTTTCCCTCTCCTGGCTAAGCAATGCGAAATGTTGGTGGCTGCAAAATGGTCTGCTTGTTGAAATGACAACATGCAAAGGGGTCGATAGTGACAGACGCCATCATTTGAAATCAGGGTCTCGATTGCGATCTCTGGGTCCAGAGTCATTCTAAGGCTGAGACTATTGACCCGAATTAGTGGAAAAGCCGTTCAAAAGAATATTAGCCGCTGTCTAATCATCCCCCCTTGCTTGGGCGACAGACTTCTCAGCCAGCCACTTTCAATGCAAGGAATTTGTCTAAACACAACAAAATGGAAAGATTCCACGATTAACAAAAGAAGAAGCGCTAGATCGTAATCTCATCAACCATTTTTAGGGGATCCTTTGACTTGATCTAATCTTTTGGCATTGCCACACGTGGAAGAGGGTCTCACTGCACAAGGGAGAAGAAAAAGACCCACTGGGCTTATGCTTATTGACCATGCATATCTTAAATGACATTTCGGTTAGACTATGACTTTTGAGAAGCATCGGAGTTTCGGCCTTTCCAACCATTTACCCAGCCCATCGATGGCATCTGGCCTCCTAGAGGAGACCTTCTAGAAAACATTGCCCTTGGTCTGTCTCATCTCCGAGACCTTCAGATTCCTGATAAGAGCGACCCAGATAAATGACAACGCCATAATGGCTGTGCCAGCTGCCAACATCCGGGTTTGTGCATATCCATATGCCTTCTGAATAGCGATACGCTCAGGCGTTCCCCTCGCATAACTCAATTGCGTAGGGAGATCTCCGTAGATAGCATCGAGGTTCTCAAGCGCACTTGCGGGTAGATACATCTTCAATGCTTTCTCAAAGGTATTCGTCCAGATGGCGCCTGAAATTGTGTCGCCGATACTGCCGCCCGCTGTGCCAGTGACGTTCAACATAGCCAACGCCGCAGCAACGTGCTGATGATCGACAGCAGCAAGAACGGCGAGCTGCATGCAAATGGTGAAGACACTTCCGCCGACAGAAATGAAAATCTGGCACATGACCAAGTATCCCACATAGCCAGTTGGGTTTCGGAAGTAGATCATCAAGCCTTGGGCGAGGATATAAAGCGGCACGCCAGCCCAGAGGAGCCACTTGAAGTATCCAGTCTTGCGAATACCCCAGCCCACGAGGAACAACAAGAAACCAGACACAACGTTGAAGGTATTGTTAACGTAACCGGCCTCTGCGACCGTCAGATAGTTGACAACTTGAAGGAAAGACGTGAAGTAGTTGTTCCAGCAGTAATACGAGATCTGATACGTGAGATCGAGGAGACAAGCACCAACAAGGGTTCGATCAGTCAAGAAGTGGAACTTGAGGAAGGGAACTGGCGCAAAGTAGACTTCGTTGAGGGCGAAACCAACGAGAAGGATGAAGCCGACAATGATCATGGCGATGATGTATCCAGTTGACCAGCCATGAGGTGCCATGGAAGCGATGGTAAACGGGAGGAGGAAGATGACCAAACCAGTGGCGAAGAGGAATACGCCGAGAACTACAGAATAATGATGGTTAGCTTTGAGGAGACCTGTAGCTTCGTTTTGAACTTGCCGTCAAATTCAAGCGTATAGTGCCAGATGCTCTCTTTCAATGTGCGGCCACTAGACTTCTTTGGCAGAATATTCTTCTTAGCCTTTCGCAAGTTGATCTTGAGGAGAAGATACAAGGGTGCACAGACGACAGGCGTGATAAAGGCAAAGGTGCCGAAACCCCAAGGCCAACCAATGTCAGCCAGCATTCTGTCCGAAGCATAAGATCCAGCAAAGGCTGAGATCATGTAGGGCGACGATGTGAAGGCATATGCCAAGGCTCGGTTCTTTAGATTGGTAGCATCGGCGGTCATGACATCGATACTGTATATGAGGCCTGTGAAACCGACTGAGTAAAAGACCTGGGATTACATTAGCTTCGGCGTCCAACATGTGATTTCCGTTACGTACATTCGCGGCGCAGTAAGTAGACAGGTCTTTGGCCGTAGCCATCAGAATCAAGCCCAGTTCACAGAATCCCACCATAAGAAGATAGCCCTCGGCTCGGCCCCAAAGATCAAGTAGTTTGGCGAGGGGAATGAAGACAGCGGCGGTCATTGAGTTCGCGACAACACCAATGGTGTTGAGGAGCGAGTGCGCGGCCCAGTCGCTGGTGACATACGGTAATAAATTACCGACGGTCGAGCTTTGGAAAGCATTGAGAAGGTAGACGAGCCAGATGAAGATGAAGAGGCAAATCAGAGATGTCTTGCTCCATACGAGGGTGATGGCCTCCATGTCTTTGACACCCTCGGTGACATCCTCAGCGGGGAGGGCATCATCGGGAACAGCTGGGTGTCCATCTTCAGGATGGGTATTCTTTTCATGGTCTGTAGTCGTTGTGACGTCTTGGAGATCGACATCAGAGGTCTTGTTCGACCTGTTCCAGAAGCCCATTTTGGCGGTTCAAGCGAGAAAGAGAGAATTAAGCTTGAGAACTTTTAAATTTCTCGACGAGAAAAAGGGTTACATTAAAAAGAAATGACATGCTGTATCCCCCCGGCATAAATCTTCCGACACCGGTGGATCAAACAACGAAAAGAGCGCATCAGATAAGATCATCTTACCCCGTTGATTCCGACTCTGTTGGTTGCGTCCCTGTAAAACACGGCAGGATCGGCAAGCTGAGTGGGATGCTTGGCAAATAGCGATGAGGCTCGTAAAGCAAAGAGGGTCTTTTCCACGGTAAACACGGCACGGTTAGCTCCACCGCGTACGTCAGTCAGATTATCTCGGGCCAAAGGTAAAGCAGAAGGCTCGAAGCAAACTTTGAGAAAGGTAAAAACTTGCTTAATCAATCTAATCTAATCTGATTTTATTGATCAATAGAGGGCGGTATCGGGCCGGATTGTTTGAGGGCTCGGAAACTGTTACGGAATGAATATCATAGCGTGGAGGGTTCACGGGGATATTACAGCGCCACAGCGAATACAAAACGTGTCATTTATACTCTTCTAGTACCAACACTCGTTAGAAATGAACAACTTCTAGAGTGGGTTCTGCAGCGAGGGAATGTGATGGTCGTCCCGGAAATACAACGGCCCAAGGAACTCACGATGTCCCCTCGGCAACTTGATCAATCGTAAAGTTGAATCCCCCATCCGCATCCGGCTTTATATCGTGCAGACAATATCTTGGGGTTTTGACGCTGTGTTGTCAGTCATGACGCTATGATTGGACATAAATGGGGCTTACCTCCAGAACCAACTGCTCAAACACATATTCTTGCAGTTCTTGGTCAGCAAGGCGATGTCGCTCTCAAAGGTCTCGCTGGCAAATCGACTCGCAGCATCATCAGAAGCTTTGTTCACTCTGTCAATCTCAACTTGAAGCCTGTCGAGTGATGCATCAAGTCCTCGCCGCATGTCGCCGTGTGCCAACAATACCACGATGTTCTCGACGAACCCTTCTCGTATCTCTTTGCGCACGCTCACAATGTCATTTGTGATCCACATAACAGCGACGGAAGCTTCGCATAGATCTTGAATTTCCTTGGATTCCATGACGTACTCAGGCAAGTCGAGTCCATTGGCGAATTCGATGTTGGCTGCCACTTGCTTCATACAAGAAGACGCATCCCGGTAGCCAAGATACTCGTCAAGAGAAGGAAGATGGGCATTTCTTCGATTGAAAGCTTCCTTTTGATATGCTTTCAGGGTAGCAATGGCCTCCTTCGCAATTCGCTTCCGGTAACTTGGATTGTCACTGTAAAGACGATGAACAGTCGAGGCGTACTCTCCAAATGACAGTACAGCATCGTGGTCTAGATAACGTGTTGACGGCTCAACCTCCTGGCTTGATACACCAAGGCTTCTCTCAACATAGTCCTCGCAGTCATTCAGCAGGGCCTGCAGCTTGTTGTAATCGAATTGTTCGACGATGGAATATTGATCGAGAAGGTCGTCGATTATGAACATCCAGACTTGGAAGGATGTCAAGACCTCTAGCTTTTCGCGGGAGGCGTACGGGTACCAGCCAGCTAGTTGTTCCGACAGGTTAGCTTTGGTCAGACGCGAGCGCACCGTTTCGTTGACAGCATGTCTGACAGATGTGTCAGTATTCTTATTGGTTTTTCTCGGGAGATATTTTCTGACGTTTCAATCAACTGAAGTATCTTGACGTCTATGGCATCAACGTGCGGGTTTGTGTCTCTCGGCCATCCGGCATGCATCAGAGCCAAGTCCAGGACTCTAAGGCTTTGACCTCTCAGAACGGACAATAAGTCCTCTCTCGTGCTGGCTTTGCCGGTTTGCGTTGATGATGATGAAGCCATATGATTAGATGCACAGCTGGGTTCGACTTGAAGTTGGCAGCAGGCTGGGCTAGACCTTGAGGCTGCAGAGGGCAACGCGGCATTATATATTTGCGACCGTTACACTGCATAGACTAACAATCAAAGATATTGAGACTATTGTACAACTTTGATTAGAAATCTTCACCACTGACTGTCGTGCTTGTCAAGTCATATTGGAGTACTGTACTACACTGATTAGCAATTATTTAGCGCGACGTTTGACAATTACAAGAGCAATTAGCAATCCTTACGTACATGAGCGGTCTGGCACGCCTAGCTCAATTAGCTTGGCATGCTACCCGACCGGTTCATGGGAGGATCCTCGGTAGGGAGCTTAGTTTTCAGCTCCTGGGGTTTAGGGTAGTCAATGATAAAAGTTGGCAGACAGACAGATAAGATAAGATAAGATAAGGCTGGTAGAAGCAATTGTGTGTTGGTTGTCCGAAAGCCAAGCCAGTCATTTCGCTATGCAAAGTGTTATGCAGTTGGTTGGTTGGTGTCCACTTCTGTCCAACCAACATCAATTTGCCTCCCCGAAGGAATGAGCGATTTCCCATCATGCTTCGTCCAAGTTGTCTCATGCCTTCGCGCTGTATCCCCCACCTTGGGCATCGAACCAGAAAACCTTCCATCGTCTCGACTGCTTGTCAAGAATCGCATATGGCGGAATCCGCCGTCCCTATCTTACACAGGTAACTGCTAATACTCGTCATTCCCATACGGAGCTGTGAGAGAATATCTGCTTCTCTTCTATTTAGTCTATCATATAGCACTTCCGTTTGTTTGCCTAGCAAAACTTTGCGGATCCTCTTGGAGTAGGCGGTTATGCAACTAGGATTCACAGGATCCCTGGAGAGGATGATTGTCCGGAACGTCGGCAACTCGGATCAGACGGCCTGCAGCATAAGCATAAGATATTTTACTTGGAAGGTGTGTTTATGGGCGAATAACCCATAGAAGCGGAGTACTCCAGATCTATATAAGGGCATCATCTCCTGCCTCCTTGATCTCTTTCGTCCTCATCCCATCCATTATCTATCACTCATACTCTAAAGTTCAGAAGCCATAAAACACTACTTCCCCGAATATGTGGTCCCTTACGGTATGTCGATCGATGACACTCCTGACCAATGCCACTGATACTTCCTTAGAGCACCGTCGTCAGCGTCCTCGCTTTGTCGAGCATCGCCCTGTCTGCTCCTGCTGCTGACATTGAAGCCGTATCCACCCTTGAGACTCGCAAGTCCAAGGCATGCACAAAGGGAAACTACTATACATGTGTTAACTCTTGGGCCGGGCCGTGTCAGGTTGGTTGCCTGAGAGAAGGGCCAACTATTGGCAAGCAAGTTTGTGAGAACGAATGTGCATTTGAAGCTTCCAAGAATTGCGAAAAGTGGTGCCACTAGAAGGGTTACGAGACAACATTATCAAGCCGACGGCAAGGGGGAACTGCAGGCATTACTTGCAAACTAGATGTTTTATTTGCAGCAGATGCTTGTGGCTAAGAGGTTATATCACCACAGAGAACTTGGCAGGTATTATGGTCGCATACAAGGCGAAGTGGGGAGCCCAAAAGATGGACACTTCGGCCGTCAGCCAGGGCCTGTCCTCGGGAAGCAAGAAATGATCACATCATGATATACGGTGTTAAAATAAATCTAGCAAAAGGTATCCTAAACTTAATAAAGATATCCTAAATTTACACTAAATTACCTAAATCTTCGTATCATTTATGATCAAGGTCCTGAGTTTTCTTTCCCCCTGGTGCCTGTTGATCAGGCATGGCCTGCATGACTACTGGGTAACAGTAGGTGAAACCGAGTAGGAATAGAACTAGGTACGCTCTGCCATTTTCGCTTCCGCCCTCTTGATCGTGAGCACACAAAAAGCCCCACTTCTCTTATCAATTCTTTTTGTTACAGCCTCGCTTAACTTTGTTTGACAGACCTGCTGGGAGGACGATTACTCCAAGTGTTCAGCATCCTATCCTCAGCAGCTGGAGCATGACTGCCCAACTGAGGCTTCTAGATGTAAGTATTCCCTAGGTTCGTCTCTTAATGTGTCATAACCCCCAGTTCGCCTCCATTCTCCCCGTCTCTTTTGGAAACTTGACCGCCGCCCGTATTGCCAGTAATTTACGCAAGTAATAGAATGGCCATGCAATCCCAACGATTCCTATCATGAAATTAAGGGAGATATTATCGGATATAGCTGAGTATAGAGAGAGAGAATTTGTAGAATGATCGGATAGCGTCACGAAATATCGGCCGCATCCTTTGACTTGCCGACGGTTTCTTGGCTCATGCCTGATCAGGAAATTATAAGACGCCCCTTACCCGTCGTCCGCAAGCACTTAACTTAATAAAATATAGCGGGAGTCGGGTACGGGGTTTATCAAGTATAGGCGAGCATCAGATTGTATAAGAAATGCAACATGTTAATACGCATGAGGTGAAGATAGACTTCCGTGCGGCTGCGGATCGACGGATGAACGGGACGGAAGTTTGATGGGTTGCATGGCTGAGAGCTACGAAACGCCAGCAGGGTCCCCTAGTGTGAATCATTTCCCAAGAGGTCAAAACTCAAAACTTGGATTTGCTAACGGTAACGTCTTCGAATCTCCTATCACTCAAAGTCAATTGTTTCAGCTCGGGATTTGAATGAGCGAAACCAATCAGTATCAGACACGATATCTCCCAAACTGCATAATGGAGCAAATGCATCTGTATTTCAGACCGGAAAGATATAATAAGTTTCCTATCTGCAACTTGAGTTCAACAAAAAGGACCGAAGATCGGGGTTATATGCACGGTCTCGGAATTTATGTAATAAGGCGTATCACACAACGCCCTTTTCCAACCACCACTTCAAGGGTCTGTGCCATTCCCATTGGCCAACTCACCGAAGTCGCTCCAGCGTGCGGAAAGCGATTGGCCCTACCACTTCCGCAGTGGGTACGGAACGTTATCACCAAATTTTCACCCTCTCAAGCTCTGCAATTGATTAGACTCGTTGGATCAGTAAATTTCCCATCTTCCGTCCGCGGGGTAATATCTGGGGAACCCCGGATGCTCACTTATCACAGCCTGCATAATTGGTTTATCTCCTTGCTCGCTCGGCAGATGCACTCCCGATGCCCGGGGCCAGTTTCTCAATACTGGGTCTGGGGGCGAGAGTGGGCTGAGTATGGAGCATGAGTCAAAGTTTTACGTATAAAGACCTGTTCGGCTGCTGTTCTTTTTAATTTGCGGATCCTTGCTTCAAGCAAACACATCATCATGAATAGCTACAACATCAATTCAACTGTCGAGGAGGGTAATGGCCTGGCTCTTACTCCCTCGCAGTTGAATAAGCCCGACAATGAAGCTTCGTTGCACCACGATGCTGTTTTTGGTGAGATTACGGATGAGGGTCCTGACTACAGAAGTGTAAGCAGATTTTGCGACGAAAAATGGCATGACTTACGGAATTGACCAGTTTTTTCCAGGTCGGACTCATCGGTACTGCTGGTCTGATGATGAAAACACAAATCGGTCTCGGCGTCCTCTCGATTCCAGCAACATTCAACGCGCTTGGCATGATACCCGGCATTATCTGTCTGCTAGCTGTTGCGGTTATAACAACTTGGTCCAATTGGATCGTTGGTCTCTTCAAGCTGCGACATCGTCATGTTTACGCGATCGATGATGCTGGAGAAATGATGTTTGGAGTCGTAGGCAAAGAGTTCTTTGGCTTTGCCATGTGGATCTGTAAGTTATGATATCAGTCGTGAATAGCGAAATGCTGATTCGGTATAATAGACTGGGTCTTTGTATCTGGTGCTGGCATGCTCAGTCTCTCGATTGGCCTCAATGCTGTGTCTAGCCATGGAGCTTGTACCGCCGTCTTTGTCGCCGTCGCTGCAGTGCTTGGTTTCGGCCTCTCGAGCATCCGAACCTTGGCTCGCATGAGCTGGCTAGCGTGGATCGGCGTCATCAGTATCATGATCTCCGGTGAGTTCCACATCGAATCTTGAGATTAATAGCTAATGTAAGTAGTGATCATGGTCACCATTGCGACAGGTGTACAAGAGCGACCAGCAGCAGCCCCCCAAGACGGCGTCTGGGTCTCAGACTACAAGCTCTTCAACAAACCTTCTTTCGTCCAAGCCGCTTCAGCAATCTGCTCCCTTGTCTCAGCCTTTGGTGGCACTCCAGGCTTCTTTGCCATTGTTGCTGAGATGCGACGACCCGAACAATACACAAAGGCTTTGACCATCTGTCAGGCCATCGTGACCGTTACTTATCTTACGATCGGTTGTGTGATGTACTACTTCTGTGGGTCTTATGTATCCTC
Source organism: Fusarium fujikuroi IMI 58289 (assembly GCF_900079805.1). Classification (NCBI taxonomy): domain Eukaryota; kingdom Fungi; phylum Ascomycota; class Sordariomycetes; order Hypocreales; family Nectriaceae; genus Fusarium; species Fusarium fujikuroi. The sequence continues at coordinate 3,185,348 of NC_036625.1, read as the reverse complement.
ACCGGCTCTTGGCTCGGCTGGCGATACCATCAAGAAGGCCAGTTACGGCGTCGCAATTCCAGGATTGATCGTGTCGATTACTCTTGTCACTCATGTATGACTCGTATCCCCAATCACTTTTATGTCGCTAATGAAATACAGCTGCCTAGCAAGTACATGTTTGTCCGACTGCTGAGAAACACAAAGCATCTGGCTTCCAACTCTGCAGTTCACTGGAGCACTTGGTTAGGTTGCACATTCATCGTGTCAATCATTGCCTACATCATCGCTAGTGCCATTCCCATCTTCTACAGCCTCATCTCCCTGATTGGAGCGCTCGTTGGTACCCTCATGTGTTTCCAGACCATGGGATTTATGTGGTTTTACGATAATTGGGAGAAGCGTGCTATTTCTCCCAAGTGGCTATCCGCTTGTGGATGGAGTGTGTTTGTTATTGCTTCTGGCACCTTGTTGATGGTCGCTGGTACTTATGGATCAATCGTCGATATCATCCAGGCATACAAAGCAGCTGGAGGGTCAGGCGCCTGGTCGTGTGCTGATAATTCCAACTCTTCTTAACAAAGATGTTGGAGTTGGCCAGCTGTTGTGACTTGATGGCACTTCAGATTAAGATAATATTACTCCCTTGTATCCACGTGCATCCGTTCACGGTCTCTTCATTCTCCCAATCAGAAGATGCAATTCCTCGCAACGATCCCCATGCATCTTATGACATGTGAGGACTGGAGCCTCTTTGAACCTCTCAACCTTATCACAGTGCAAATCAGAATGATGACCAGCCAACATCTTGTGTAGCATAGTCACGCGGTGCTTGTGCGACCACCACGGCTCAGCCTTTGCGTTCTGGCCACAAAAGGTTTTGGAAAGACATGGGCTGCTTCATAGGCGTTTAACCTGCGACTATGGCAACCGCACATCATCTCACACAGCCATGTTTTTGCCGCTACAGGGAACCTCCAGATTCTCTTCTCCGGCAAGATCTCGCATTTCTTTGGCTAGACTAGAGTGAGATTCATCGCACAAACGGCCTGTAGTACAACGCTGGTGGTAGTGTATCCAGCGTGCCAGCTAATCCTAGCGAGAGATTGCAAGATATCGCTCGCAGCTGAATCCCCCATATGACCTCGGCTGAGTGGTCTCATAACATGCTACTTACACAATGCCCCGACATCCGGCCAATGAGGTAGAGCCATCGGGGCCCCGCCCCCGATTGACAAGCTGTGTGTCGCCGCCGCCGCCGTAGTAGAAGTTGCCGGTTGGTCGCATAGGGACGTCCAGTTCGATACCAACAAAACCAAACTGGGATCCTCGTAAGCCTGGGCTGCTTGAAAGGTGGTATTAGTTCCCACAGTTGGTGGTGACCCAGTAGAGCATAAAGCGCCATGGGGTTCAGTACTATTATCAACGTTTTGGTGGAAGAAGGGTTCACGAACTTGTGAACATCGTTGGTATCTTCTGTCACGTATGCCAGAGCCTCTCGAACGTCATATCTATTCACAAATGTCTACTTGGTGGCCAGTTGATGTGAATGTTGGCTACTGAGCAAAGTCAGGTAGCTACGGCGGGCAACCCCATCGTTATTTATTGTGGTAGGATCTCACTCTGGGGAAGCCCCAGACATAGGAGTCGAGGCTAGTTTTCCAGGGTAAACCAAGTGGCGCGAAGTCCTTGATAGAACCTCCTCTATGTATTTCCCGAGTCTCGCTGTCGTTATTGGTAGTGGGCTGATGTAGGTGTGTCCCATGGGTATTCAGGTCGTACTTATGCTAATTACTTTACATGCAAGCTCCCGAGTTCGTTAGTAGGACTTCGGGTTGTCGGATTGTCAACGGACTCGTCCAGGACTCCGTGACCGTCTAAGCTGAAACGCGAGTGTTGGATCCATATGTTCGGACCCAGCTTATGACTCTACTTATTGCACTGTTCCAAGATGAAGACCAAGGCTTGGCGAAATTTAGCGTGCCCTCTGGATCACATCAACGATTCATGTATACTTCGGCTAGTTATACGGATAGTTACACGAGTAATGAAGGAATATCTGTTGCAGATCAGCGGACTAAAGTCGGAGTATCTTGAGTAGGGGAGGGCACAGACCACGGCCCATACGGCGGACTAAGGTCGGAGAATGTGAACGTACTCCATGCTAACCTCGAACTGCAGCAATAAATTAGCCAACGTTCGAAGTTTTGTCGTACATAGTGTCACATATAGCAGTACGAATACTACCTTAACTCGGGATTTATGCTACATGGTCCGAATGGCTATTAAACTTACAGCCCATAAGGATTTCAAGTGTTAGCTTGCCAACAGTAGTAAAGTAATAAGTATTTCCTTTCTTGTAGTTTTATTAGATAAAGATAGCCCTGTCTTTCCAAACAGAATATCTATAAAAAGAATCAGAGCCCAGTGAGGATAAAGAATCCCCATAAGCAAGTACATGGTTTATGTCTAAAACCCCTCAGGGCTGTGGATCGCCGCCGATCACGTAAATGAACCATTTGTTCGACCAAAACAGCATGAGATGACACAACGGTACGAATACACGCCCCCTGTCATTACAAGATTAAAAGTGGCACAGAGCAGGTCAATAGGTATATAAAGCGTCAACGCTGTCAGCTATTTTCTGAGACCATTCTTTCAATCCATCCCTTCCTCTAAGGTTTATACTTGTTAGCTCGCAATACCGACCATGGCAGCCATCTTCAGCATTTTCGGCGGTCTTTCGTGTCTTTTGGTAAGTGATCATGTTCGAAGTAAAATTTCTAAGACAGTTGCTTACATCACGTAAACTCCAAGGGGTTATATGGCTTCTCAACATCATATACCGCCTTCTTTTCCACCCGCTTGCACAGTTCCCAGGTCCCAAGTTGGCAGCTGTTTCTGACGTAGGTTACGTTCTCGCCCTTTGCGCATTTTCTGAGCTGATTTGGGTTCTGATAGCTCTGGTACGGCTTGAAATGGACATCTGGTCGATATCCGTTCATCATGGAAGAGACGCATCGCAAATATGGTAGGTAAATCTCTTTTCTCGGCCTCATCGAATTTTCTCAACATCCAAATATCTCCGGGCCCTTTCAGCCATTTCCTAACTCTGGTTTTATTATTATGAGCTGATGAGTTGTCCTTCTCAAGGCGATGTGGTGAGAATAGCCCCCAACGAACTATCCTTCGCAAATGTTCAAGCATACAACGATATTTACGGACATGCAACCAAAGGAAAGAAGAAGTTTATCAAGAGTGACTGGTATGATACATCAGGAGACCACCCTGGTATTGTCAGTGTCAGGGATCCCGCCCAACACTCGAGACAAAGAAAGTATCTGTCCCATGCATTCAGCGCGAAGTCTCTACGTGCTCAAGAAACGCTCATCCACCGCTACGTGGATATGTTCATTGGCCAATTGCGTAAGCTTGGTAATCCTAAGGGATCTGGCATCAATGTTGAGGAAGCCCTCAACTGGCTTACGTTCGATATTATTGGTAAGGTGTTTTCTTTTCATCCCTTCTTCGCGCTCTGATTGTTATAATCTAGGTGACCTTGCATTCGGCGAGTCTTTTTCTGCCGTCGCCGAAGGACGGCCCCATTTTTGGGTGTCGCTGATTATCGATGCAACTTATTTCAACATGCTCTCAATGTTGAGGAAACGCCTTCCAATAATAACCCTGTATCTGCCGTTTATTGTGCCAAAGGATTCGGGCAAAATGCATCGTAGGCACATGGAATTGACCAACCAGAAAATGCTCAAACGACTTGAGATGCCCAATTCTGAAGAGCGCGGAGATTTCTTCTCGCATCTATTGGCCAAGGGCGGCAATGATATTCCGAAGCACGAACTCCGCCAACAATCGCACACGCTCATCGTAGCCGGTTCGGAAACAACAGCTACGGGTCTAACCGGGATCGTCTATTGCCTCCTTTCGAATCGGTCTTGTCTAGTGAAACTCACCGACGAAGTGCATTCGCGATTCCAGTCGGAGGCCGAGATCACAGGAGATGCCACTGCGGAGTTGAAGTACCTCCATGCAGTCATTGAAGAAGGACTTCGGATTTTCCCCCCTGCGCCGTTCGGCCTTCCCCGTTTCTCACCCGGTGCTGTTGTCGACGGTCACTATATTCCTTCAGGTGTCGTTGTGAGTGTGGATCATTGGACTACTAAGCATGATGAGCGCTATTGGAAGGAACCGTATTCTTTTATCCCGGAGCGTTGGATTGACGAGAGTTTCTGCGACGTTAAGCAAGCAAGTCAGCCCTTCTCCCTTGGTCCAAGATCTTGTCTGGGCATCAATTTGGCGTATCTGGAGATGAGGATTATCCTGGCTAAGATGGTTTATCATTTCGATTGGGAATTGGTGAATAATAATGTCGATCTATTTAAGGATGCAAAGCTGTTTCTGTTGTGGAAAAAGCCGGCTTTGGTGGCGCGCTTCCATCCCCGTACATGAATAATAGTCTGTTTGGATGGGATGTTGAAAACTATAGTGAATAGCTGATTTTAACAGTTATATAGTGACTGTCTTATCATTGTGTGCTTTGGCTGCATGGTCTTGATCGTTAAGTTTCTCGTTTGGCTGAATGGTTTGGTCACTTGCTCCTTGCCAAGGTAGTTTTCGGAACCCCAATGTTACATGTGACTTAGTGGGGTACTAGACCTAACCTGATAAGGCTGGATGAGAAGCGAAGTTTCATTACATAAGATAATCTGTGAGTAGTTTGAACCAACCAAAAGCGAGTGTTTAGTATTTACTATGGGCTTTGGAGGCGAGGAGCCGTCACCGCCTCCTGTTTCTCCAGTTGTTCCTATGAATTGACAACTTGCCGCGGCAAAAACATTGATTGGATCGCTATGCCTTTGAAACAGAGCTCAAGAAAAGGCAAGCCCATAGCGAGGCGAGCTTGCGACCTATGCCGTAGCCGCAAGCTGCAGGTATGTGGCTTCTGGGATCGATTCCCCGCATCATGAAGTTGACGTTTGCATAGTGTATCTTCGAACACACAAGTCCAGGGCTGCCTCTGTCATGCACACGTTGTGCACAGGTCGAGATGCCCTGCACCTTTCTGACTACCCGTAAGCCTCGAGGCCCACCTAACCGGTAATTGTCACTCACAACTGACGGGCGATAATGAACACTTGCTGACATATCTGTGTAGCCGAGTGGCGGAAGCAAGAGCCCAAAGTCACACTGCTGATTGCAGCGGTTTAAGTGATGGAGAGGTCCCCGTGAATTGCTCTCCGGAAAGTCGGGCATCGACACTTATTGTACCCCTGACGATCGAGCATCTCTGCTCTGAGGAGTTGTTTGAAATGTTGATCTCAGACTATCTCGATTACCTTTATCCTCTCTATCCCATTGTACATCGACCGAGGTTTCGGGCAGATTTCCAAAACAAACGCTACCAGTCAGACCCAAGCTTCTACCGACTGTGCATTTCCCTGTCCGCCCTCACTGTCTCCTCTTCACCACACGATTTCCGACATTACGGGTTTCAACCTGAGGAGACAGCTATCAGCATATTAGAAAAGGCCCATCGTTTGGTTGTCCTTAGAAAGATGTCGCAGAATCCAGCAATCGGTATATTTCCCGGCGTGCAAGATATGCTATGCTCATACATACTGAGCGTGGCTTTTCATTGTTCAGGTCGTATATACCATGGATGGGTGCACGCCTCTGCGGCGGTCTTGTGCATGAGGAAACTAAGCTTCTTGAGGCAAGCACTGAATAATGATCTGGACCCGATAGACCTAGAAATATGCGAGCGAGCATTTTGGTTAATATTTATCATGATGGCGTACGTAAAACCTTCTGCGGCGTTCCAAAGCGCATTTAATTTTCACTTCACTAACTCTAGCAGCCACGACAGACTAGCGTATCCCGTATCCCACACCGGCATCAGTTACAATCCAGTCTGCATTGATTGGGATTTCCTTGTGTTACAGGAGGTCGATGATGTGAATCCCGGGGACATAGAACGAAGCGAAGAGCCCAGAGACACGCCGCTGATAGCTGGGTTCATCGCCTCGGTGAAACTATACCTCTGCGCAGCTGCACTGGGCCTAGATAAGCTACCTGGGAACCCGCGATATGGCCCTTTCTCGGCCTCTTCTTCATCAGAAACTTTAAAGAGCCCTGACGCCCAAGGACTCTCTCTTGAACAAGGCCTCGATATCGTACGCGCCGTGCGAGATGTGATCCAGCAGCTACCGGAGGAGTTTAGAATGTTCAACCTAGATGGAAACCCCAACAAAGGTCTCTTATCATTTGTCATCTTGAGGACGAATGTACATATGACGAGCCTTTTTATTCAAAGTATTATCCTTGCGACACTATCCGGCAGTAACCCATCCTTTCAACAGGACAACCGAAACCCGAGTTCCACAGGATCTGAGCACGGTCTCCTCTTGGAAGAAAGCCAGAATGCTAACCATCAACTGTTTAAGCTTCGCAAGGATATCGCCCAGGAATGTTGTGATATTATTATCATCACACCCGTCTCTGCTCTAAAAGCAAACGGCATCGCAGCTGTAGGTTTCCCCTGGAAGGTGCAGCAGATTTGACTCCGCCATGCTGGGATACTGGAAGAGGATGCTGAATAATTTGAATATATGCTAAGTTCTCTGTAGGTTTCAAAGCTTCGGGAGATCACTGCTACTTTATTAGGCTACAAAGTCAATTCCTCCTGTCCTGCTGACGAAGAAGAGCAAGTGCAGGCTTGTCTTAAATGTCTTATTAGTACTTTAGTTGAGATTGACTCTGTAAAGGAGGTTTACGAAGCTTATTAAGAGTAGAGGTTTTATTTTTATATTACTAACAAGCGTCCCTAGGAAAGGTATATGAGGCCTTAGGAAGAATAGCAATTGAAATCTGATTCTCTTGAGAAAACAGTTTAGTATGCGAAATTGGCGTACAACCCATAATTCGGCGTTTTCCTGGATCGGTTGAAGAGATTATAGTTTATGCTCACTACCTATAGTCATATTAAGTCACTTCATGACTTCAGCAGCTGAGGTCTGATGGTGGCGATTAGAACAGAATAGGAGCGGTTGCCTCGCAAAAGCCTCTATCTAATTGGATATCGAAACATAATCATGTCGAGCAATTTTTAAAAGAGCTCCAGACCCTAGGCCTAGATAATCCATCGCATTGGATACTCCAAGGTTCTCTTCAGTACCTTTCCTCCAATTTGACGTCCCTGCAGCTCGGCTGGCAAACAGTCTTGGGTTCTAGTCGCACTACACTCCGTGGTATATCTCAACAGTGCCGGAAGCTCAAGGTTCCTGTCGGCTCATGCAGACTCGGCACCACTGACAATCTGGAGAAGGCCTGTCGAAAATGGGCGAGCACACTGAGGACACTAAAAGTTGAGTTAGTAGCAGAGAATAAAGACTGAATCTCGCGATTAGTATTACATCTCAGAAGACTAAAAGTGTTATATCTAGGGAGAGGTTGCTATAGCTCCGTCGACAGCGTCTATACCGTTATCATAGTACGCCGTTGGAATGGATATAATGGATGTGGAAGGGATATATGATTTGTCTAGGCGTGGGACTCGCAAGGCATCAGATGCCGCAAACAAGTCTCTTGCCGACATGATCGAAGCACACTATTCTATCTTTCCATGTCAAAACTTTCCTTGGTGTTGAGGATGTCGTCATTTAGAGCCGCAAGAAGGCAAAAGGTAGTGGATACTCAGACATAGATTGCCTGATGGGCTATGGCGTCCAGATATCGATGGCTTTTGGGCCTAATGCCCTGAGTTGGATGATTTTGCAAAGGATTCCGAGGAACATACATATCAGTTGAGTGAATGGACAGACCGAAGATAGTTGAGGATTTATATGTGGTCATGGCAAGAGGTGCTCTTGGATGGTCTCATTATTAACGTTAACACTCACGATTTCCCAGCGAAATACATCAAGCCAACACAAAAGAAATTCTCAAATAACTCAAGGTTTTGGAGAGGTACTTATGAAGCCTCAATAAGGACAAATTTCCCGATTGGAACAGCCTTCAAAATTTTTGTGAAATTCATACGATTATCATGTTATGGATTTAGTGATCTATCTATGACGGAACCTTCTTATTTGACGTTGTCCTTACTGCCAGTAAGATCAGCTATGACAGTGTACCGAGAACAGTCATGCCCAATAGACGAGTACTGTGACTTCAAAGGAGCATGATTACTGTATAAGAGTGCCACAAGCGTCCCCGTGATTGTCTGAGATTCTATAGCTTTCCCTAAGTCAATGGAACTTGGTGATCGGCATGCATACAAGACTACGTTTCGCGCAGTGAATGCAATAAAACACTAAACCCTATCATTCTATATGCCTCTATTGCTATATAAGATAAAAAATGCACGAAATGAAACCAACTAAAAGTAAACGTTGACTCGGCTTCAACATGATAGAGAAAGATTCCAAGACCTGTGCATGATCTTTCAACCTTCCTTTCAGCTTCTTTCGATCAACATCTTGCACGGCGACATTATCCTCAATGGCCAAAACAGCGGCTGCCCCCGCACTCTGCCCCATGATCATATAGACAGGCTCCATGCGGATTGCAGACAGAGCAATGTGCGTGGCGCTCATTGTCACGGGGTTGACGAAGTTGGTGGCGTCCTCCCTCTTGGGAACGATTGATCCATAAGGGACGCTGAAAGGCCCTGGATTGGGAACGTGAATCAGACCTTCGTCATGTATCCGGTCATTGATAACGACACGTTCGACCTGATGGACGTCAAGGGTATAGTACCCAACTGCAACGACAGTGTCGTTATCATACGGCTTCGGGTGCTGAATGTCGGCTTGTGTCATGGTATACACGCCGTCCATCCGTCGAGCCTCGCGAATGTATATCTCGTATGGCCAGTTGCCGTTGTCAGTCCATTCATCCTTCGCGTAGCCCCAGGCACTGGTGTTCTTGCGAATAAAGTCCGGTACATCTTTGTGGTTCGCTAATGTCCAGAGAAGTCCTTGCGCCCAGATCTTGTGCCGTTTCGCAGCAGCTTCCCGCTCCTCGTACGAATACTCAGCATAATTGGATGTCTTGTTATAGCTTCCGCCTATCAGATCAGTACTGATTTGGCCAGCCGCATTGGTGTCGGTTTTGAGATTCGGCATGAGTTGTGTCGTGAAGAACGGGCCGAGATAACCAGTCTTGATATATCTGATCAAGATCTTGTAATCGGACTCGTTGTAGCCATCGGGTTTGAAGAATTCCACCTTGTTGTCATCCTCTCTCGTTAAAGATAACCGGTAGTTGAAGGCTTGAAGACGATGATCTTTCTTGCCGCGCGACTCCAAAGCGGCGAACTTGGTGATCACGCGACCAACCCCGGGGAGCAGACCGCTATCAGGATCATCAGGATCATTGTATGGGTCAATTGCAGCCAGTCTTCTGGGCTCGTTAAAGTGAATACCGGCGGCCGACTCATCAAACTCCTGCTTGTCTTCGCGCCCAACGCGATATGATATACCTGCTGTCTCCATGAGGTCGCCTTCGTAGCCAGCATCAATAAACATCTTTCCAGAGAAAGTTGACCCGGACCGCGTTTGGAATGATTTGATGACGGTCCCATCCTTCTTTACGCCGCTGCTAGTACGAAGGATGGACTCATTTCGAAAGACAGGAATTCCCTCATCCTTGATCCATTTCTCCAAGATCTCCTCAGCTACTTTGGGCTCAAACGTCCATTGAACCTTGTCGCCAATAGCCGGTCCAGGCTGCGCCTCGATATGTTTTGCGAGATAGTCGTCTCGTGTTTCACGCGTCCATGCGTCGTCGTTGTCGTAATATTCGTACACTTTGCCGTAAAACTCCCTGGCAATTCCACCAATGGTATTTCCATCCTTCGAGTCCGTCCAGCCCAACCCCGAAGTAGTAAGACCGCCGATTCGTGATGTCGGAAAGACTAAAGTGGCGGTTCTGTTCATACGAACCGTTTGAATGGCAGCAGCCAGCGCGGCAACCGTGTTGCCATAGATGATCACGTCAGATTCATGAGAAGTCGCTGATATGACGCCAACTGTGAAAGAAGCAAGGATGTAAAGACAGACGATATGTACAGACGCCATTATTACAAGAGTGACCTGGCTGCTTCACGCAGCTCAGGCAGTAGAATCTTCAAGACAAAAAAAAACACGTAAAATAAAGGAGTGAAGAAACTAATTTGGCGCCGGGAAACGGCGCGCATTTTGACTTTGGGATGATGCATTTGCTGACGTGCTTCTTATTTTACTTAAGTGGGGCGGATTACCGCGGACGGCGATTCCTTGATTAAGGAGTGAGGATCACAATCTACCAATCGGCTGAGTCCGATCAGCACAGTGTTCCAGTGATTGGCTCTCCAATCTCTCTCCCAATCTCACACCGGCGGTCTGCCAAGATAAGGCTGTCGTTATCGCTCCCAATCCTACCCAAGCAGTTGGTAGCCGATAAGGCATACATGAGGAAATGTATGCCGTTACTACCCTGCAGTCACATTTAACATGTATATGTTTCAATGTCATTTTTAACAGCTTGGACCTCATAATATTCATATCGTGAGTTCATGATCGCCCTGCTGATCCACAATGCTATCTTGGCGACAAGAAAGTTGATCAGTCCCGTTATGATCCGCTAATGATTGATCATCAATCTCCATAACAACCTCTCAAGCCTCGAAAACAGAATAATAAGCTCCAACCTATTTATCACTGGAATACATTCAAGACTAACAATAAATACTATAATTCTTCATTCATGTAAATTAATGGATATTATGTTTAAATTTTATATCAAAAGCTGGACATAAAAGGGTCATATTATCTGTTACTATTTGATATAAGGAACTACTGCATCCTGACTTCACTTAGTCCCACGATGTAAACGAATGGGCTGTTATGCAATTTTGCTCTCAAATGAACCAAATCCCATCAACACGAGTTTGGTACGTGCAATTTGGAAGAGCGATGGCAGACCCCATTATCCTCTGACCCAGTGAAGATGAAGAATAAATATCGCCTGGTAACTGATAAGAATGATAGGTGTTTTCTGGCCTGCCATAAGAACCGGTCGCGTTGCAAGATCGACTGCAAATATTAATTCTAATAGACTTAAAATACTATAGAAACGGCAAGAGGCATATTCTCATTGAAATAATGACCTCTTTCCTTTCCCGCCTGAACTGAATTTGTAACACCTGCTCTCTATGCTATTGATGAGTGTAGTCACAGCTAAGATCACAGCATACAGAATGTTGGTAGGCTATTCCTCAATAATAACGGATAAGCTCATAGACAAAGAAGTCAATGAATAATTTTGTCCTAATGACAAACAAAGATCTACAGCAACTGTGAACTAAGAACACCGTTCCAGGTTGTACATAAGTCTGTCGGATGAAAAATCTAGGCTCTATCATAACTTGCAGTTTCCTTATGTTCTGACCCTCCGGCTCCATCCAAACCATTCCAGTAGCCGAACTTGATGGATTGTCTCTCACTGAATAAATAGTTAGTCGGCGTTGCAACTGAGAAATGTCGTCTGTGAGCTTACGTTGTTACCGACACCACCGCGGCATTTTTCAATGGCGCTGCAGCCCCGGTTATATGGGTTGGCTTCAGCACCAGGACGGCAGTTCGCGGCCGAGGCGCCCCTGAGTGAACAAGGGACACCGTCGTGCTTGAGGGCGCCATATGAGATCTCACCGCTCTGAGGCGCGGCTGCAGGTGCTGCAGTGACGAGAGTGATGAGGGATAATGTAATGATAGAGAACTTCATGCTGACTGAGAAGAGTTGATAGATGAAGGAGTGATGTATGCTTGCGAGATAAAGAGGCTGTTGTGTGGAAGAAACAAGAATAGTTTTTGAACATGTTGGTAAGAGATGAATGTGGGATATTTATACTGTTAGGTCTGCTAGAAAGACAAGAAAATGCCGGCAGTTGAAAGAACTTAGTCCATCTATACGAGGACTCACAAACCTTGATGCTTAGAAATTCTGGTTAGGAGCATCATGAGATTCAGATTAACACTACGCCCGTATTACAACTTTGGCCAGAACCCACAAGGGTAGGAAGCTTTGGCTCGACTGAACTAATCAAGGTACAGCCTGTTAGGGTCCCCTTTCATTCGCCACATTGAGGAGATGAGAGAGAACTTGGAAAAGGGGACTCCAAGTCCAGAGACAGCTGCTTTCGTTGGCATGTTTACCAAATCTATCCGTTCGAATGTGTTGCATCTTTCATCCCGGCTTCCCCATAGTAAGTCGTCCACTGCTGTTTACACTGGAACCCTGCTGGAGTTCTTTGATGAAATGGTTGTATATGGTACTGTATTCCATGAACGCCTGGTGTCCTACAAAGTGGAGGATTCTTTTGTTCTCCCGCCCCTCAGAAGGCTCTGTTCACTTACACCCAATGTTGCATAATCGGCCCGTTATTTTAGTGGTTTGACTACGATGCCCCTTGGTAACCGATCTTATTGGAGGCCATGGCTGTTGATGTGTAGAAACTTTCGCAAGCTCGTACTGAACCCCTGCAAGGTCTCTTACTCTCATAGCTGGGGACCCGGGAGGAAGCAAAAGACTAGGGTCCCGCGGGACGTTTGTAAACCCAACGACCGGGAAAAGGTCTGGGGAATACTCTCCACCTTATGAAAATAAACTGCCGAGAAACGCTCGGACGGGGGCTATATTACAAGCTCACACGGGATTCCGGGAAGCCCATTGAATATCGTGCCGGCTCCCTGATCCAGAATTCCTTGATAGCTCAGAAGACTGAACCCCTTGGATAAGCCCCCATCATACAGAACCCCTCCAGTGGCACCTCTGCAACAGCAATCCTCGGGTTTTCGGCCGCAATCCCACGAGCATCTCCAGTCATACACCCAAAAGATGCCGTGTTAGCAGATGGATCGTATGATTTGTGTGCAACGCCTGCTGGGATGACAAAGAGATCTCCCACGTTGACCTCGAGCTCCAGTCCTCCATCTTCATAGGCTGTTCCAGAAGTATGCTCTTGTGGATCATCGCTTAAGTCTGCAACACCCCAGCGGATTCGGCCAGGGCCGGAGACAACTACCATAACTTCGTGGGACTGGGAATGATAATGGGAACGCTGATGTTGACCGTATCTAACGACCCATTGTACGTCCCACTCATTGCTACAAAAAGTATCGAATGCTCTGGTACGATCGACTTGACCGTCTTTGACAAAAGCGTTCTTGTAATGGAGTAGTGGTTTGGGTGAATTAGGGATCAGCTTGGTTGGCTTCAAGTGGTACTGAATTGGCTCTGGCAAGTTCCCCATGGTGACAATGAAACAGTAGTACGCTCCAGGCCTTTCTTAGACGTGAATTGGAGGAGGGCAATGGAATTAAATGTCAATGGAATGAGATCGTAGCACTTGTCGTTCAATGACTCAACAGTATGATTGCGTGGGATGATGGTTACACAATGCCCCTTTCTTATCGACCACTACTTATATCCTCCGGATGGCAAATGGGGAGAGGTTGTATTCCACAATTCTCAGTGAAAGATATCACATTGGCTTGCGTGTCAGCGGCTCACAAGGCTAACGGTTAGCTATTCCGAGAATTGCGGGGAGCTAGCGCTCGGAGTTGCTAACCGCTGATAATCGGGAACCTTAACCGTGATATCATTAACCAAATGAAGGACAGAATACGCGACATTTACATCTAGAACCGCGGGGTAATGCATTAGGCTTATCTCCTTTCGTATCTCCCGGTGATCTTGTGGCATGAATGCTATGATACCGAGCGGCCAGACACCCACGCGTGGAGGTCCCTTGACTCGGTAACTGGGCCCTTGTGTTTCTTTACCATGATTTAGCCCCTTGATAAAATGAAACTGCCGTGAAAGATAAGCTCTGCTCACCCATATAAACCATCATGTCGCAGGTCTTGTCCTTGGAACAAATTACCTGACCTCTATCCCGCAACTCACGATGCCTAACGCTCTTGGAGACAGTGGCGGCAAATTGCCGAGCTTTCTTTCCAACGGCAACTTTGTCAGCAATACTTCATTCTCAACCAAGGAAGGACATCATAACACCAGTGGGAAAGAAACATCACAGCCAGCGGTTAAGGAAATTCCTAAACCCTGGGTCTCACAACGATGTACAGATCAGGCTCGTCCACTCAAGGTTATCTACATTGGTGCCGGGATCTCCGGCATCTGCGGTGCCATTGAGTTCAGAAAACAAGTCCCTAATCTGGAGCTTGTCATCTATGAGAAAAATCCTGAGCTCGGCGGGACATGGTATGAGAATAGGTAAGTCCGTGTAACTTCAGTGGCTGAAGGTTAAAGTTGACATGACCGTCTATAGATATCCTGGCTGTGCCTGTGGTGAGCATCTACTACCAAGGGCTTATGTGTAGTATTGTATTGACCAACTTTAGATGTCCCCGCACACGCATACCAATTGACCAGCGAGTCTTCCCCGCGATGGTCTTCCTTTTTTGCCTCTGCACCCGAGATCCTTCAGTACTGGAAAGACGTGGCCACTAAATACGACATCAGGAAGCACATAAGATTCCAGCAGAAGTGTACTGGCGCTCGATGGAGCGAGACCACCAATAAGTGGTTTGTCCAGCTCAAAGACTTGACGGCAGGTCTTGAGTATGAAGACTCCGCCGATGTGCTTGTTACAGGCGAAGGCGTCTTGAATGAGTGGAGATGGCCTGATATCAACGGCATCAAGTCTTTTCAGGGCCAGCTCCTTCATAGTGCAAACTGGGATTCCAACGTTGATCTCAAGGTAAGACGTCACGCTCAGACAGACGGTGGAAAACCTTTCACTGACCATAAGCCATCGAACAGGACAAGTCGGTTGCTGTTATTGGAAACGGCAGTAGTGGACTCCAGATTGTTCCCGCAATACTACCTCACGTTAAGCACATGGATCACTACATACGCGGCAAATCCTGGATCGTCGGCCTCTTTGGAGATCCAGAGACGAGACAGCGTATCAAAGAAGCGGGCGGCAACTTCCAGTATTCCTCAAATGAGATTCAAAACTGGGAGACAGATCGAGAGGCATATCTGAAGTACAGACGATCCATCGAGCACAACATCAACAAGAACTTCGGTGTTCTCTTCAGCGGGACCCCACAACAGACCAATCTCCGGCTTGTAGCTCAGGAGTCCATGACCCAAAGACTCAAGGAAAGACCTGACATCTATGAGCACCTTCAACCCGACTTCTCTCCTTATTGCAAGCGCATGTCACCTGGACCAGGATACCTCGAGGCCCTGGCATCTCCAAAGGTTGACACCATCACCTCTGGCATCACAAAGATTGATGAGACAGGAATCTTCACTGCAGATGGGCAACATCATCCAGTTGATGTGATTATCTGTGCGACTGGCTTCCAAACCTCACCCGCCAGCCGAAGCTTTCCCATTTATGGTGTTGGTGGAGTAAACTTACGTGAGCGCTTCCAAAAACGCCCAGAGACATACCTGAGCGTCTGCACAGATGGTTTCCCCAACTTCTTCCAATCAATGGGTCCAAATTCGATGCCCGGTGCAGGCAGTCTCTTGCTTGTGATCGAGAAGACAAATACCTACATCGCCAAGATCCTAGCTCGAATGGTATATGACAACATTGCGCGCATTGAGCCAAAGCGAAATATGGTTCAGGCATTTACTGATTACTGCGACAACTTCTTCAAGCAAACCGTCTTTGCAGAGGAGTGCAATTCTTGGTACAAGACATACGAGACTGGGGCTTCGCGTGAGGAGCAGAAGCGTGGGCGGATCACGGCACTGTGGCCGGGCAGCAGTTTGCACTGCGTGCGGACTTTGAGTCGTCCTCGGTGGGAAGACTTTGAGTACAAGTATTGCGATGATAATGAGTTTGGGTGGTTTGGAAATGGATGGACATTGGCAGAGAAATTTGTTACCGATGACTTGGAGTCCTTGACGTGGTACCTAAATGATACCAATGTCATGGAGAAGATAGTGGCATAAGATACTTGGACGGGATATATGTTTATCAATAAAGGTTTAGCATGATCAGGAAGTTAAAGAAGCCCATCAATCGCCGGATTCATGCCTAAGAATGAGCTGTCTTAATTGAATTGGTCTAAGTTTAGAAGTGACTTATTATTAATTACCTAAAGTTACAAAATAATTAAAAGTCTCCAAGATGCCTTAGAGGTAGGTTATAAATCTTAAAATAAAACAGTAAAAGCAATCTAAACGATGTGCGGTACTCTATATTAATGCGATCTGTTGCAACAAGGGATAGAACTATTCCTTTTTATCCTTTCTCCTCCTAGGGACCCGAGCCAGCCAGTAGATAGCAACTGCAGCCGCACAGTTGAAGAAAACATAAACCCAAAGCAGCCCAAAGTCTCTCCAGCGATTGTCGAAGCTAACGTTAATCCCCTTCAAGAACGTATTGGTATCTACCATAGGGCAGTATTGACACTGCGTTTTGCTGCCTGCGGTCTCACCAACAAGATAACCACCCATATTGGACATGTAATCCGACAAAAACTCCTCACACGTACCATTCGCGGGCTTGAACTCCAAGATCTCGTTGTCGGCACAAGTAACAGGCGCATTGGCAAGTGTTGTGCCGAGGAAACCTTCGACAACGTATGTGAAAGGATTGACGCGGTACATGAAGATCCAAAAGCCGGGCAGAGCATCAGGGCCAGCGAGGACACCGCAAAACGCGAACATCATAATGAATAGCAAGTTCATGACGCCCCCTGCAGTATCAGCGTTGGGGAGTCCGGCGATGATCATGTGGGCGAAGGATGAAGCGAGTAGGAAGAACATCCAGACGTGAAGGAAGATGGTGATGCCACGAGAATGTACCTCATTCGTGTACTCAGCGTTACGGTAGAGGCCGATGGGGAAGTACCAACAGATGAAGGCAAAGATACCGATGAACTAGACGGGATGTTAGAACTGGCCTGTCTGAGGAAGGGTCAAATAGCTTACCGAATTCCAGACTATCTCGACAGTCAGATTGGCAAACATGAATGACTGCCAAGAGTATGTTTTCGCGGGCCGCTCGCGAGCTTCGTAAAGAGTCCTCTGCTCCACAAAGGCCGGCATCATTTGTTCAGCGACCTGCGAAAAGATGGTCAAGAAGATGAATACTCCGAACATCTGATTCTGGAGACCGCGCATTGTGTTTTCGCCATCCATAACCGAAAGACCGATAAATAATGACTAGATAGAGGTCAGCATCTATAAAAGAATGAAGAGGAACGTGGGAGGACTTACTGCTCCGACTGTAAGAATAGCCTTGGAGTACATATAGCCTGGGCTTCTCCAGTACTGAATAAAAAGACGTTTAGTGACCTCCCATAGCTGCGTGGATAGAGGCGAAGCAAACTCGTTATACTCGGAGGGGTCAGCGCCGCCTGATAGAGGTATCGGCGACGGGTGTGACGTCTTAAGGGACTGAAGCTCATTCTGTACCTCCCTGTACTCTGGAGACTGCCTCCATGCAGCAGGCCAGTCGACGTCAGTATGAGTACCCGGTGCCGCCCCAATGACCTCCAGCATATGCTCTGCTGGGTTGGCCTTGGGTGGCAGAGGCGGGCCCCCGTTGCGAGTGAAGTAGTCCATCAAGATCTGCGAATTCTGACCTATTTGACCAAAATAGACAGTCTTTCCTCCCTTCGCGAGGAGAAGGAGTCGATCGAACCTTTGGAAAAGCATAGCAGAGGGCTGATGAATGGTGCACAATATCGCTTGGCCGCTCTTGGTCAATTGCTCCATCAAGTCGCAAATAGACCATGAGGTCTGACTGTCCAGTCCAGAAGTCGGCTCATCAAGAAATAGTAAGAGCTGGGGACGTGCGACAAGCTCAACCGCAATCGTAAGTCTCTTGCGCTGTTCAACATTGAGGCCTTCGCCTGGAACACCGATAATTGCATCTGCATAGGCATCCATTCCGAGGAGCGAAAGAACAGTCTCGACGTAGTTCAGCCGTTCTTGCTTGGAGTACTTGGCTGGCTGCCGAAGCATGGCACTAAATCGAAGCGCTTCTCGTACCGTTGAACTGGCCTGATGCAGATCCTGTTGAGTCACATAACCCGTCTTCCTTTGGAAGGAAGAGTCACGAGAATGACCATTAACAAGCATATCGCCGGAAACAACACCCATCGTCACTCGACTGGCTAGGACGTCGAGAAGGGTGGTTTTTCCAGCACCTGAGACACCCTGTGAATACGTTAGTAAAGTCTGAATGGTGAAAGTGAAGTACCAGGCTAGGGGAGGAAAGAAGACTTAGAACCTTGACCCTAAGGGATGAAAATAATTAGGTAAGTCTAGCCTAGGCTTAGGGGACTTTTGACATCCTATCAAGGCCCTATGTTTTCTTGCTCCCTAGGCCAGGGCAGTATAGAAGGTATTCACCATGAGAGCTGTCAAGGTTCCGGGTTTGACCCAGCCATCGACATGATCCAAAATCCTGCGCGTCTCGCTCTTGATCTTGACGTCGTAGCAGACATCCTTCCAATGGAACACAGACGTTTGCTTCTCGACCTCGACCTTCTCACTTGAAGAGCCAGACGCCTCTTGCTTTCCTGTAGGCGTAGGAAGACCCCACTCTTCATCGTTGACCCGCTTGCCAGAGACCTTATGTATAGCCTCCCGGAGAAAGACCAAAACTTCGCCCTTTGAGCGCTCTGAAGCGACATACTCGGTAGTCCAAAGGTGAAGAGCCATAAAGAAAACAGTCCAGGCGATTATAATACCGAAGTTCCTCCATCGGTGGCTGTTGACAAACCCAAATGAGGCCTTCAAGTAATCCTCTCCCTTGACAAACGGTTGACCGGGAACGGATCCGGGCACGTTGCACACGTATTCGCCGTTGCCCAAGTTCTCGTAACCAGGACCATGCGGGACAAAGTCGGAACACGGAAACTGTTGACCGACAAATTCGATCAAAAATACGCTCTGCAGTCCGTAATAGACAGGATTGACCCATCGGATCCAGCCGAGCCAGTTCTGCATGTAAGCCGGCGGGATCGCAAAACCGGAATACAGGACCAAGGCCAACAGAATGATGCAGGCGGGCGCCAACGCCTGCGCGATGGACTTGGTTGCAGAGCCAATCAACCGGAACATCATTGACATACAAAGAGTTATAGAGAATGATAAAAGAAGAAATGCGAAAAACGGGCCCGGTTCTCGGCGCAGGTTACACATGAAGTATAGCGTGCAATTGAGAAGGATCGAGTTGACGATTTTGTAGGGAAGATCGGTTGCCATCGCCGAAAGGGCCTCGGCACTCGGGTGATAGAAAGCGTACCGAGACTGTTTTTCGACGACTTTCCGCTTCGCATACAGAGTCATAATCTCGAGGATGCTCGCGAAAGCGTTGATTAGGACGATGAAAAATAGCAAAATGGTTCGACGGAAGAAGCTCGTGGTGTTGAAGGGGAGGTTATAGAAGATGCTCGAGATAATCAAACCCTCGAACAGGTTACTGATGAGCATTGTAAGAGTGATGCTAGGGTCCCCGATCAACATAGTGAAACCTCTCCAGAGGTTAATGGTATACTGCTGCAAATAAGAAAGGTTGAAGGGAGATCGTTCTCTCTGGGCTGCAGCTTGATCGAGCCTTCGTGATTCAGAGAATTTCTGAAGATCCGGTCCGTCAAATGGATGTTGTTCCATGTAGTAGTCTATCTCATCGATAAGCCTCGATCGTTGCTGGCTTTGCTGCCACGCTCGCGCGAATTCGTCCGACGTTCGAGGTGGGTTGGCTCCCTGACGGACTATTCTCTCAACGGGGTTCGTCATTGAAGTGAGGAAATCGGCCGTCGTCTGTTGTTCGGGGCAAATGAAGCCGAGGTTCTCGAAGTAGGCTTGGGCCTCGTCTGTCTTTCCGAAAAAGATTTGACGGCCCTCGTACAGGACGATGACCTTGTCAAATAGCTAGAAACAAGTTAGCCACGGAGGTAGATTGAAGAATGCGTGGAATACCTACATCATAGGCACTCTGAGGCGCTTGGTAGATTGCGACGCAAGATGCGATACCAATAGTATCAGCTTGAGTACGCAAGACGCGACAGAACTCAACAGCGTTGGCGCTGTCGAGACCTCGTGTACTGTTGTCCCAGCACTGAAGAGGAGAGTATCCCAGGGCGGCTTCGGCGATTGTGACCCTCTTACGTTCGCCACCGCTGATACCACGGACATAGTCGTCACCGACTCGCGTATTCTTGGTATGTGAAATGCCAAACATTGCCATAATAACATCACGAAGATGCTCGGCATACTCTCGAGCGGTGACGCCGTGGGGCAGCTTGTCCTTTGGAGGACATCGGCATCGAGCAGCAAAATAAAGCGTATCGCCGACAGTCAGATGAGGGAAATGGTGGTCGACTTCCGCAGTGTAGATGGCTTCACCTCGGTAGGCTTTCTTCATCTGCTCAGGCCGGATACCCTGGTAGTTTAAGATTGTATCGTTGCCAAAATGGAAGCCATGAGTCTCGCCTGCAATACTGCGAAGCAGGGTCGAGCAACCAGAACCTGGAGGACCGAGAACACATAGCATCTCTCCAGACTCGACGTACCCATCAATATGACGGAGGATGTCAATGCGCTGGCCCTTGTCCCCAAATAGCTTTCTGGCGAAACTCGAAGCCTTGAGGACGATGTTGGTCAGAGTATTCTGAAAGTCTGTCGCTTGGCCAAAACCGTATGCGTTGAGGTTCTTGAACGCGATACCGGCGGTGCGAGGAGTACTGCCATCAGCAGCTTCGGTTCGGGTCTTGAGATAAGCCTTTGCCCATTTCTTGGAGTTGAAATGGGGGCTTTGCGGATCAAGAGGACCGCCATCACTCAAGGGGAATAATGGCCCATGGCCTGATGCAGCAGATTGACTGGTGAATCTACGTGCCAAATCATGGATTTCCTCCTCGTAGTCAGGCTCATCAGATAGGTCGTTGTCCCGTGTTCTGTCGCCCAAAGTGCCAGAGGACATGGAAGGGGCGTTACTAGGACGCGGATTGTTTGGGGAATTCATCTGGTCTTGGGTCAAGCAATTTGGATGAAATTTTCGGAGGAAATCTTGGATAATGGGTAATTTGATAGTGACTGCAAACGGAATAATGGTGATAGGATCGTTGATGTCAAGTCAATGGTATGGTTTGTACTGGGTTGTCTTATAAGTCGCAGTAAGAGGCATATTAAAGACGTGGACTGAAAGAGATTTTTACACCGAAGAGTCACTATTTTCAACCTTAATCTTCCGTAGCGACGGACACCCGCCGCCCAGACATACCGGCCTTGAAATTCCGTCATGATACATATCGACTTGAAGGCCGGACGGAGGGGAGGACCGAAATAGTGGGGCTTTGCGGTATCTCGGACTGTCCGAGCACCGGGCCACTTCCCCTTTTGTGGAAGATAGCGCCACAGACTCATCCCTATCTAACAGATCGACGAGGGACATCTTGGCATCATCATTGTTTAGGTTTATCTGTTGCAAATCTGTCACTTTGCCAAGTCCAAGCCTGGGAACGGGTTTCGCGGAATCCGTGATAGGTAGCTACGGACCGACTGTATGTAAGCCTCAGCTTCAGCTAGCTTGTCCTAAATTTATGGAATACCCCTAAGGCAGCTCTAAACTTTTGGTAGTTTTATAAATTTAGGTCATTAATAATAAGTCGCTTCTAAACTTAGACTAACTCAATATGATTTTACAGTAGAAAGTACATCCGCCAAGAGGTTCGTTATATTTCTCTCTCAGTCGAAGCGAGGAGAAATAGGCCTCCTAGTCAGCGAAGGTAGCTAATACACCCCTACTCACAAGACACTAGACACAAGATACCTTGGCCGGCAAAGCCGTGACATTGGGCTGGATCGGCCAGCATTCAACAGTACCTGTGTCCAGGTTTACACATTTCATGACATGACACAAAAGGATTGGATTTCACTGTGCTCTAATGGATTATGTTCCAGGCACGTCCCTACTCGATGGCATAGAACAGCTATAGAAAATGGGAAGTATTGCAGGTCATGGTAGTATTCTTGGGCATGGAGCTGGCCAATGATGGGCTTCTCTAATAAGCCCTAAATCTACTAAGTATTTTTATGAAACTATGACTATACCTTTTAAGTTTTGCTACATTCTTTTTCTACATTCTTGTAATTCTATCATAAGACGTGGCGAACCTTAAATCTCATCTCTGCAAAACTCAAGCCAGGTCAAAACACAATCCATCTACGGCTAATACACGTGGCATCCGTAGGAACCACAACCTCTATGTATTTATCTCCGAAGTATTATCTATGGCGGTAGCCTTATAATGGCTATGAAGGTCTAAATCTATGATTGGTTGTTGTCCAGCATCATGAATATCTCTTGGTTTTGCTCAAACCAGTTCCCCAGCTCCATATTATGGTCAAGGCTTCCCGCCATCATATTCCCAGCTTGTCCTGTTGATAAGCCCCCGTAATTAATATCATTTGAGAGCTGTGTGTCATCGTTAAAGCCCTGGATATTTGCGTGCATGTTCAGGTGGCTGGGCACGGGAACCCCCGCCTCGTAAAACAGCATCTCAAATGGTGTATCAGGTATGCGTCCTGACACCTGCACTGGAGGATTATTGGATCTCGAGCCCACATACTTGCAGGCAACTTCATACATCAGCTTGAACAAATGAAGCTGCTTTCTGTACACATTTGGAAGATCTGGGGGTATCATGTCGACCGTTTTAACCACCGCTGCAAGAGGCTCCAAGTGAGTCGGGTCGCAAGTCTCGATGGCATGGCAAAACAAGACCATGAATGGCACCAGAGGTACCGCCATGAGTCCCCTGGTCCCTGGTCAGTTTAAGCACTAACACCTGGGTTGGACGTCTTACCAATGCATGTAAAACTCAAAGACGATGGTTTCAACATTCTTGAGCATTGACAAACAAATCCTGTGTTGCTCGAGACCATTCTTGGCTGCTTCCAGGCATTCTTCGCAAAATGCTGAGGATGTCAAAGACGCAGGTTTCACTGCTCTGAACACTAGACAGCGCATGGAATAGTATGCGACCTGATCGGTCCTGCGGAAGATCTCGCTCTGGCTTTCGCCGATGCTTGCCCTAATCGACTCATATAAGTGTTCCTACGAATGTGTTAGATAACATTTGCCCATTCTTGGGTCGGTCTTGAGCTTACTTCTGTCAGACTCTTTGTTTGGAACAGCTGCTCCATCTCAGCCGCAAGTCTCCTCGCATTCGTCTCCCTCTGAATATCCGAATGGAGTAAAGACCCCGGACTGTAGAGTATATCATAAATTCTTCCTTGAAGGCTGCAAAATCGTGCCCATTTCGCAATGATCGGAGTAGGTCCGTCTCCTCTATCGGCCTCTAAAGCATCAAAGTTAATGGTGATTTCTCCATCTCGGATCAAGACTGGCCGACTGAGTCTCAAAGCGAGCATCTTGTCGCAAAGATGGATGTAGAATATCAGTTTAGCCCGTCGTTGCTTTGCTTCTCTCGACTCTGGCGTTGGGAGATGTTCCCGGGTGAAACCTAGTGTCTGGCACATTTGTACTGCTGCAGCAAGAGTATTCCAGGACAAAGAAATCCGGCAATGCTCGAGATGGTAGGATGACTGGACTTGTATCAGTGGCATGTGCTTTCGAAGGGACTTCCTGCGGAGACACTTACAGCCATGAACAGGGCGAGTATGTAATCGGGTGTGCAGGGCATATTAAAGGGAAGGCTAGCCAGGATAGACTCCAGGTTCCGCCGGCAGACCATCGCCTGAGATCCAAACTCATTCTTAAGAACTTGTTCAGTCTCGACGTTGTTGCATTCGTGCAATAGGCTCATCAAGCCAACATGCGTAACGATGAGATCAGCGAGGGTAGGCTTGCCAAAGTAGACTGTCATGAGATACTCGACAAATTGACTGATGCTGTGGAACTCTGCGCGCCAGAATAGCTGTAACCTGGGAGACTCTAAGACGATATTAGTCTATTTATAGGGACATGTGTCGTTCGGATTACCTCTCAGTCTCTGCACAGCCATCATGGCTAGGTTGACGGGAGGGAGCTGAAACCCTCCATGTTCTTGAGGTGACAATATCCGTTGCGTATCAACAAGACGCGTCTCGTCAGCTGTAACTTCTTTGCCCGCCAAGATCTTGCGCAGCGCGTCTAGGTGACTCTTTATCTCTGGAAGCGTCTGCGACGGCTGATTGCTGTCAACGAATTGCTGCAAGAAATCTGTCGCAAATGTAGCCTGTGTCGTCAACGTGACATCGCCTTCGAACTCTGGGCCTTTCTCCGGGCCTGTTCCAACATGGCATGACGGGGAGCTCGCATGGGAAATTGGGCTAACTTGTGAACTAATAGTAGTATGAGCAGCTGACGAGCCTCCTTGCAACTGCTGAGGAGAAGAAGTGATGTTGTCGACAGCGAGGCTTATGCGATCAAGCTTTTGCGAAATGGCATCCAATTTGGATTCACTATCCCTTATGAGCTTGTTTACTTGGTCAATTCTCTCGCCTCTACTCACTAGCCATCAGATACTAGGACCTGCTGGCGTTTTGCTCGAGGCTTGAAGCCAGTGGGGAATGAGCAACGAATATCCTTTCGTCGACATGGTCCACAAGGATCTCCACGGTCGCATTTGATCTATGGCGGGTCAGTGAAGGTGCTGCTGAGATTTACGTGTTCACCTACCTACCTTTCTTTGTCTACATTGGTCACACTGGCAATTGTCAGTTGCCATCCAAAATTACAGCACAGCAGCTTACAGAGAGCTTATGCTCGGGAACTCGACGCGTCCCCGAGACGGCGTTGTCTTCTCCATCGCTTTCGTTTGGGTCCAGATTCATCGTTGGCATTAGGCTCAATTGACTTGTCGAAATATTTGGCAAATTTTAGAACACTCGGATTCGTCAGAGACTCACGGATATTGGCCTACAAACCGCCAAGGCCAAACCTCATCCTTGATGATGGCATGAGTCTCTTTCGGGTAAAGGCTCGGTTTCTCGGAGCCCCGAAAGACCGCAGAGACTGAGGGACGCGATTGGTTTGCAGGCTCGAGTAGACCAGCTACCCTGGAGGTAGAAGAACTCAAGCAAACAATTACCATCACAATCAATAGGGCTCAGGTATATAGCTTGATACTATATGCCTATAAATATTACCTCCTTTCTTTGTAGATGTTGAAGCTTTTTTATTTTATTTTTTTATTTTAAAGACAGTTTCCGGATGCGTTCGAAATCATGCGGTGCCAATCCCCAAGCTTGGGAAAAACGATTTAGCTGCGTGTTCGGAGCATAAACGTCAGAGCTGGTCAAAAGATCTAATTTGTGGAAACAGCAGTCTGAGTCTAACCGGATCTGGAGTAGACTATGACCATCTTGACGTCACCCTTTTCTCTCGAGTTTAACGCGTTATCCCTTGTTGATAGTGCTTTAGTACGCGACGACAACGCGTGTCACTGGACTTTGAGTAAATATACACATACAGTTACCACGATATACAACTTTGGCTTTTTCAGATAGGAAAATACGTTCTTTACTGTACTCTTTGTAGTTCTATCATTGCTTGGCGAACAAAAATCTAACACCGACGTCATGATTACTCAATGAAAACCGAACACTCCAGAACACCTAAAACATCATCCTGCCTCAGCAAACCCCGCTCTACCACCACGTCCAGAAACGGGCGCTCCTCAGCCAGAGCCGATCTCACGATGCTTGACACTTTGGCATAGCCAAGGCTCGGGACAAGAGCTGTTGCAAGTGCACTCGCGTCAAGAAGATGCTTCTCTGACGTCTCCTTGTTTGCGATGAGGCCCTCGACGCATCGCTTGGCGAATGTCTTGGACACGCTCTTGAGAAGTTGTATGCTGTCGAACAGTCGGTCGCAAACCAGAAGCTCATAGTGATTGATTTCCAGCATTCCCTGTTGACATGCCATGGAAACAGCAGCATCATTTCCAGTGATGGCCAATGCCACTTGACAAACCGCAATGGGAATCACAGGATTGACCTTGCCGGGCATGATGGAAGAGCCTGCCTGGACGGGCGGGAGAGTAATCTCAGCAATACCGCCATTGGGTCCCGAAGAGAGCAGAATCATGTCGTTTGCGATCTTCCACAAGCTATTGGCAGTGTTTCGCAGCTCAGCTGAGAGACGTGCACAAGTGTCCATGTTCTGCATGCCATCAAACGCGTCGCTACATGGCTGCACTGCAACCCCCAGCGAGGAGGAAAGATGCTTGAAGACTGCTGCTTTGTACCCAGACTTAGATCCGAATCCGGTGCCAATTGCAGTGCCGCCCATGGGGAGCACTAGAAATGAGTCACGGATCGTGCTGAGGTGCTGTCGATGTCTGCGAATGACCGCCTCATGAGCACCAAGAGCCTGACCGTAAGTCATAGGCTGAGCATCCTGGAGACAAGTCCTTCCAAGACGAAGAAGAGTAGAGTATTGCAGGCGCTTCACAGCAAATGCATCCGCAAGCCCTTGGAGCGCGTCCAAAACACCCTCCATGGCACGATACACGGCAAGCTTCATGGCTGAGGGTACAGCATCATTCGTAGATTGTCCCATGTTGACGTGATCGTTGGGATGAACAAACGTGTAATCAGAAAGAGCCCGGCCTGAGTTCTTGGCAACAATGTTGGCGATGACTTCGTTGACGTTCATGTTGGTAGAAGTTCCGCCAGAACCCTCCATCATGTCAACTGCGAAATGCTTGTCATGGACTCCAGTTTTGACCTCTTCGCATGCCTCGGAAATGGCGTTGGCCTGCTCAGTTGTGATAGTACCGACTTCATAATTAGCACGGGCTGCTGCTTGCTTGATTACAGCAAACGCGTAGATGAAGTCTGGCCAGGTGGCGATGGGTCGTCCTGAGAGAGGAAAGTTTTCGATGGCGCGGAATGTGTTGATACCGTAGAGAACATCGTCTGGGAGCTCAAGCTGACCGAGACTGTCTTTTTCGAGACGCTTTGTCTCGATGGTAACGGTCACTTTGTGACCATTGGCTCCTTTGACGAGTAAGCCGTTCGTTGGCTTGGGCTCGCTGGGAACAACCTGACCAATGTAAGCACGTGAATGTGACTGCGTTGGGCAGAGATAAGCGGCGGCTTACGGTCGAGATGATTTGAGTGACCGTCATCGTGTCGGCTGCTGGGCTGACAGTCTTTGAGATTGTTTCAAGTGATGAGGATGCTGCTAGTCTGGTGTTTGTGCTGGCTTGTTCTACTTTCTCGTGAGATTCGAGAAGTCTGTCGAGGACGGCGCTGACCATCTATATAGAAATGACTGGTGTTGCTAATGAGGCCCCCAAGGCTGTTGACATTACCCGGTTTTCTCTCCAGTCCACGGGGTGAGGCTTTCAGCGGGATGAACCGGTGAGAATAAAACCCAAAGTCGATGGTACCTCAGAAACCCATGGCCGGCCTACAAGAGGTTGCAGTCGCGGGTACTCGCATACAGCCTTCTGTCTGACATACGGCTGACCAACTGGGTCTCTTCCCTCCCATGCTTCGGCCGCTAAACCATCTCAGCCGATGCTGAAAAAACTCGCATTAGCGGCCGAAAGAAAGAAGAAAGGAACGAGAATTTGGCCCGCGTGACATATGCGGTGCCATGATACAAACCAGGGATCTGCACTCAACGGGTTTCCGACGTGGCAGATCCCTACTGAGCCGATAATCAGCATTTCCGGTCTGTGGGGGAAATTTCCTACCCCTCCATTAGCGTTGTCGTCACATCCCCCCTCCTTTTGGCCCAGAGACAACGTATGTGCATTTCTGGGCGCCGTACACCGTTGACAATTGCCGCTTGACCGGTGAGCTGGGTTGCAGAGCAGATCGAGCGATTTGCCGCTCGCCACTCGTCAGGCAAGCGTCAGATCTGGCAATGGCCGGGTCTCGGCCTGGAAATCTGAGGCCATATCAAGCTCGGGGAGGCAATGCCTTAGATCTCAATCCAAAGTGACAAAAAGAGTGGCCCAAGTCTACGAAGGTCTTTGATAAGTTTATTATGGTACCCTCCGTCAGGCTCCGGATTCTTTTTTCTCCCCGAGGCTAAGCCATGTCGTTATCGACCGCAAGCTATCTCGACTCACAGTTGCATTTTGAGGTCACTGGTCAGCCACATGGTTTGTCAGAACATAAGCATGCAGAAAGGGTAATATCGGCCTTATCTTATAGATTTCCTATATTAACTTAGCCGAGCTTGCCAGATAAAAAGTTCTGCTATGTAACTCTCAACAGCGTCATTCAACATGCACAACCACACCTTCTCCAACACTAGAAATGTAGAGTGACGAATTGCTTCTTTTATCTTTATGCCCACTGAGAGCAATTATTTAAAAATTCCAACCAATCAACATCAGACCATAGGCTCTCGCAGAACTCCAATGATGGAACCTCAAATTCTGTTGGTCTTTCTACCGGTCCGGCATCTTCATTGGCTGTGAGCATTTGAACAATGCTGTCTAAGTCGGCTAGTAAGGCATTGTGATCTCGGGCAGCCGGGTTACCCGCTTCAGCCATTTCCTTTAAAATGAGGCCGCACTGAGTATAGAGATGCTCGTCATTAAGCTCGGAGGTTTCAGTAAGCTCGGGAGCGACGGCCTTTGCAATAGAGATGATAGAGAGGCTACTGAAAGCGTGCACTGAGTCCCAATAACCGAATCGCGCTGATGGGAAAGTTAGCATTCCTATTGTGATCGATTCCGGGCTTGTTAAAGTGCCTACCATGTTTACCGCGATTAAAGAGGTCTATTAGTATCTTGCAATTGTTCCTTGCTGCATCGTGACCTTCCTTGGTGAGTACCTCAATTCGCTGGCGCATTGTTACATTTAACCTTGATTCAAGGTGGTCAGAACCAACTCCCTGCAACCTGAGAGACAGCTTCTTAGAGAAGAAAGGTCGAAGTAGCACCGTAAAGCACTATTGGAATCAACAAATGACGTCGGAAGGTGGGCCAGAGACCTACCTGGTGATATCTCAAGTATAGGGATGCAAGTCCACGAGCGCATGATCGCTGGCTCATTTCCTCCGGCACACCATTTTTGAAGTCAAATGAGATGTATGAAGGTACCTTTTCCTTCCAAGACCGTAGCGTATCGAAGCACGGCCATAGCTCGAACAACATAGTCTCCAGATCCGAGACCCGACGTAAGTGACCGACAGATTCCATTATCTGGCACTTGATCTCGCATATTTGTGTCTGCAGTGTCTGGACGCTCGGATCGAAAAATTGATCCATTTCTGATTCGGGTATGTCTCGTGAAGATGGCAGCCCAGCATCGAAATTATTCGCTGCGTGCGCTGGGGCCAGTCCTAGCTCTGCCACGACCATTCTCTCCATGCAAAAGGATGTCCACCATAGGCGCTTTCGATGTTCGAGTATGACATCTTGCCCAGAGGCCGATGAGCGTGGAGTCCTGTCAAGAAACAAGAGCTTGGCTACTGCTAAGCTCTGCGTCGCGTATTTGTAGGCCATCCTCCGACGATTCAAGGAATAGCAGTAGAAAGCCTGTTGTACGTAAGATAGCGTCAAAGCTGTCAAGACTGGTAGCGTACCATGAGATTCAATGCCTCGACATCTTCTGTTGTAGGCTCCTCTGATGAAACATTTAATAAAGCTACAGCTTGTTCAAACAAGTCTGATCCGGGAGGTGTCGGAGTTTCATACTGTTCAGTCGCAACTTCACCAGAATTTTGCGATCCATACATGAAAGTTGTAGCCAAGGCAAAGACAAGAGATGCCCTCGAAAGCCAGCTTCTGTCTTGTGACTGGGTCTTGGGAT
The DNA here is from genome assembly GCF_900079805.1 of Fusarium fujikuroi IMI 58289. NCBI lineage: Eukaryota > Fungi > Ascomycota > Sordariomycetes > Hypocreales > Nectriaceae > Fusarium > Fusarium fujikuroi. Next base: position 3,155,585 of record NC_036625.1, on the reverse strand, counting down.
CTGAGAATAGTAGCTGAACCCGTTTCCTAAAGTCTCTTCGGAGAAACCAATGGTGGTCGCAAAAGATGTCCTCGAAGGTGTCAAGTAACTTCATAGCCAGCGGCGCTGATGGAAGCTTTATCAATATCCTCGGCTCTGAGCAGAATTAGACTCCTAAGTTATCATTTTTTCAAGGCTGGAGTCACATACCTATCAAGTCGGATTTAAGTACCGCATATGAGTATCCGCCTTGCTGTTGAAGCCCATCGGGACTCTCAGGCAGCGCCATCTGCCGGAGGTCATAGACAAACCGTTCTGCACTGCAGTCATGTGATATAACAGCCCGAGCTGCGACTCTGCTGCTAGTCGAGGTACCTGGATTCGAAGGGCTCTGTGACTGTCCTGAATACTCGGGTACATCATTCGTGAAGCTGGGAGTCAAGGATGACAATGGCCGAGAGCCTGCAGCTGTTCTCTCAAGATCCCGTAGGTAGGCTTCTGGTACGGTCACGTATGTAGTCTTCACGGGGTAAACGCAGTCTCGCTGGCGACGAGCGCATCGTCCACATGGATGAGCTCGTTCTATCAGCACAGTTGTCAAACATAACAATGAGTAGCATTCTTACCGCCGTCGCACTTCAGTTTCTGAGAGTGGCAAACTGTGCATGCTACTGTGCTTCGGCCCTTGAATCTGCCCATGGCTCACAAACAGAATCGATATACTGGCTCTAATCGCTAGTGACCGTTGTGATAGGTATTGCTTTGTGCATATACCCTGGCTATGAAGCTCTGGAGGAAACGACCCCGTCAATTGCTCAGGGAATTGGAGGCTGGACCCAAGCCACTGGTCCGAAGAGGCTTAAACCAGCAGGAATTTTAGTGGATGCATCGATCGCAGGACAAGGTTTTACGCGATTCAGGCGTGCCACCTAGACATCACGACAGGTGCTCCCATTGCTACATCACTATAGTCTGGGTTTCGTATGAGTCTCATTCAATTCTTTGAGTAAGTGGCTCAAGGCTCCGATGCGTAAAGCTTTCTCTTTAGCAATGAAATACTGGGCTCGAAAGCATCTTTGAGACTTGGCTTAGCGGAGAGGAGAGCATCGGCTGGAGCGCATTAGCGGCCGAACATGAATTTGACGTCTCATGATTGGTCTGTTCATCATTAGAAGCATGTCGGCTCCCATTGCATTAGCGGCCGACATTTCCAAGGGTCATTTACTGGATTATGACCTGTAGATAATGACGCAGGAGAAGAGCAGATCATAACCAGATGCATACAGATTTGATCTAGTGAAAGCAACCTCTGTGCGCCCATACATGTTGATGTACACGGGCACGCCGGCTAGGGGAGGAAAGAAAACACAGGACCTCGATCCTAAATGATAAAAAGACTTAGGGTAATATAGCCTAAGTTTAGGATGACTTTTGCTCACTTTATTTTGACACCCCACAGTAAGGTTCGCTGTTTTCTTGCCCCCCGATGGCCGGGTCCGGGTCCGGGTCTAGGTCAGGCAATAGGGCATGTTAACAGCCAGATGGGCAATTCGCCTAGCCCACGGACGGAATGAACTCAATTGTAGGTAGGTTGCAAAAAAGAATTTTGCACGTTTTGTGACCAGGTTTGCTCGGCTGACATACTTGTGCAGCCGAAATCTTTGTCCACTCCTCACCAATCCACAATTACTGACTTGGAGACAGACCAAGCCCCAGGCTTCACATCAAACATGGGGAATTACTCATGTTTTCAACAAAGGCCGAATCTGGCCCCATGGGGAAGAGGGGTAAGCTAAAAGTTACAGAGGCCATGAATGACTCCAAAATTTTGACATCGTGATGCGGGGTGATGATCCTCCTGCTGGAACCCCATCTTGAGCACAGCAAACTTTAATTCTTAATGGGCATGTTCGACACTGTCTCTCTGCAGTCCTTTATGTGTTACAAAAATACCAAGAGATAAAGAGTGCCGAGGCTCTGGGCTACGTTTAATGATAAGTTGATAGCAGACATCCCAATAGTCTTATCTGAAAATAAAGATACGAGTTCTTGAAGCCAATTTTCTAATCACGGATGGCCCGTATCATGACACCAGTGGAAAATCCGGGGAACTAAGATAAGTTGCAACGCTAACGGCCGCTTTCTCTACCGAGCCGAAACAAAACCTTCGGTTCCCTTCAACTTTCCTGTCTCGTGGGTGAGGCAAGGGTTCCCCGTATCGTACTCAGAACAACATGAAATCGGGGGAATTGGCGTCCTCCTAACGGCCTCTATGCCTACCGAGCCGACAAAAAGTTCGTTTTCCTATCTTACCATCATTTGTATAGCGTCTTTCACAAGGCTACCCCATGCCAAGCGACTACGTAGAGTCTGGGGAAGTGCTCCAGGCTGATAAGACACCAATGAGTTTGCATGCATTGGAGATGTATAAAGACGAGCGTTTCCAATCTGGATGGGAAAGCTCCTCATCATTCGCGGCATCAACCCCTATTTCAGTCAACAGCAGCATGTACAACAACATGGATATCGAAAAGAAACCCCACGCCAGCATGGACGAGAATGAGTCTTGCGACTCCAAGAGCCAGGGGCAAGTCATATCTCCTAAGCCTGAAGCTCTTCAGCACCTTTCAGATGAGGAACTCACGGCTCTGGAGAAGCGTCTCAGGCGCAAGATCGACCTGCGTCTGCTTCCATGCATGATCTTGATCTACATCATGAACTATCTCGACAGGTAAGATGCCTGACTTATAAAGGTTGACGGGGAAGCTGACGACATAGGAATGCTATTGGAGCAGCTCGACTTGGCGGCCTGGAGGAGGATTTGGGATTGAAAGGCAATGAGTTCCAGGTATGAAACACATGGAATCTTCTCTCGAGGCTAATCTAACCATTATAGACTGCCGTATCTGTGCTTTTCGTTGGCTATGTTCTCATGCAAGTTCCTTCAAACATGCTATTGAACAAAATCGGAAAGCCAGCCTCCTACCTTACGGCTTGTATGATCGGATGGGTATGTTATTCCTCAGATGTTCAAACTTGACAGTAGGACTGACAGAGACAGGGTGTTTTATGTGCTTCCACTGGGGCTGTCCATAGCTTCGGCGCACTCACTGCAGTTCGATTCCTTCTCGGCTTCGTCGAAGCAGCTTTCTATCCCGGCGCCATGGCAACTCTTAGCGCGTGGTATGTGCGAAAGGAACTAGGTGTTCGAACTGCGATCTTCTACTCCGGATCTCTAATCTCTGGCGCCTTTTCGGGACTAATCGCCGCCGGCATCATTGACGGGATGAATGGTGTCGGTGGACTCCTGGCCTGGCGATGGATCTTCATCCTTGAAGGCTCAGCTACTGTTGTCATCGCCTTCTGCTGCTACTGGATCCTCCCCGACTTTCCAGCAACCACTAAATGGCTCACTGAAGAGGAACGTGCCATTGCTCTGTGGCGTATGGAAGTTGATGCTGCTGGTGAACAGGACTGGAAAGCAGGTGACCAGCAATCTCTCTTCCATGGTTTCAAGCTGCTTCTCCAGGACCCTAAGAACTGGATCTTGATTGTTGTCTGTTATGGCGCTGCTAGTGCCATCGCAATCAACAGCTTCTTCCCTACAATTGTGAAGAGCATAGGCAAAGACAGAATCACTACCCTCTTACTCACCGCACCTCCATATCTACTGGCATGCATCGTCTGTGCGGTTGTAGCATGGAACGCCGACCGGGTTCAAGAGCGCTTCTGGCATACCAGTTTATCTATTGCTTGTGCGCTTGCAGGCTTCATCATCTCCGCTTCCACCACCGGCATTGGCCCTCGCTACTTCGGTGCCATGATCATGCTTCCTGGCATCTACTCCGGCTTCAACATGTCCATGGTATGGACTGCTAACACCAACTTTCGCCCCGTGTCTAAGCGAGCTGCGGCGCTGGCATTCAACAATGCCTTGGCGACTATCTGCAGTATCTACGGATCCTTCCTGTATCCCAATGGTGCTGAGCCGCGATTTATGCTTGCTTTCAGTGTAAATGCCGCTATGGCTACTATTGCTATAATCGCTAGTATCGCGCTTCATTTCGTTTTGAAGCGTGCTAACCGGAAACTGGAACTTAAGGAGGCTGAAGAGGAAGCTGCTGGACGACATCTCCCAGGATCTGGGTTTCGATACCTTACTTAAGTGTCATTGAGTAATAGGATGAAACCGAGAAGTTTGGTGTCAAATAGTGAGAATACTTAGGATAATTTAGGATAAATTAGACCAGATCAGGTCGGCCCGTTATTTAAATATTTTCTGGCTTTAGAAATGTGATCCTCCTCATATCACCAGCGGAAGATATCGAGACACTCGACATATTACTGCTAAACAAATTTAGCATACCCATCCACCATCGACATTGTAGACCGCGCCAGTCACAAATGATGCCTCATCGCTGAGTAAAAACGTGATTACTCGAGCAACCTCGACCGGATTAGCTCTTCTCTTTTGCACAGTTCCCGAAAGACTGCGCTTGATGTGTTCTTCATCATCATGCTCGTTCATAGCAGTACTCACGGATCCTAAACAAAATCAGCCAGTATTGAGGCCTGTTAGCGGTTCAAGCATACCAGGCGAAACGCAGTTGACTCGGATGTGAGCATTCTCCTTCGCAGCTGTACGCGAAAGGCCGATAACAGCTGCTTTGCTTGCGCAGTATGCGACATGCCCCGGAGCACCGAACTGTCCAAACACGCTGGCGGCTGAGACCTGGGAGGCAATCAGCAATTGCCCAAAATGTTGATCTTCAAACTTACAATGCTAGCACCGGCGGACATGGCTCTGAGTTCTGCACGCAGACAGTTGAACACTCCGCGGGTATTGACTGCAAACATCTTATCCCAGACCTCATCGCTGTACTCAGTAAGAGGCCCTGGCTCAGCAATGATACCGGCCATGTTCACAGCACCATGAAGCCCGCCGAAATTGTCGAGAGTCGTTTTGATCCAAGAGTCTACTGAGTCGCTTTTGCTGACGTCTAACACTTGATAGATATGCTTGTCACCTGGCAACGAAGCTTTGGCCTTCTTTAGTGCTTCTTCGTTGATATCGGCGAGGGAAATTGTAGCTCCTCTCTCGGCAAGGAGCTTTGCGGTGGCCAGACCCATACCTGAGCCAGCGCCGGTCACAGCAATCTGAAGTGTTATTCCTGCCAAATGTCGCACAATGAAAGAAGACTTACCACTTTTCCCTCGAAAGATGCCATTTTGTAACTTGGTATCATAGACAGTGAAGTTTCTTCTACATGGTGAAAATATTGGAGGAGGTTTTGGGAGGTTTAAGTCCATAACAGCCCAGCCATAACCAACATGTCTGCGTGATGTAGATCATTCGAAGGCCATTGGCGATAAATTTACCCCGCACAGAAAGGCGATAAGCTGTTCTGGAAGTGGAAAGTCATCCCAAGTGGCGGTTTGTCACGAAGAAGTCGTTCTATGGCTACGCTTGCGCGGGGAGCGTTGGCTGGCCATCAACAAAGCAAGTAAGGACACGTCACATAACTACATTCACATGTATGCATGGCAAGACTTGCCGGTTCATATTGGCGCTATCTGTATGGTCTCCGATTTCGCTATTTACACAAACCCATTTTGTCTATCGGTGCTGTCCCTCCCCATCCATATCTGCTCAATACGTTCTTTCGTTTCCGTAAATATCCTCAGCCCGCTTCGCTTTGCAGCGCATTCAAACCATTGTACAAACGACGCCCGTATATCATTATCATCAGTTTCACAAGCAGCAACAAACGCAGGCCATATCAGTCTCAAAGATCCATATCCCATTCCCGCGTCTGATGCATCAAACTCAAGCAGCCGATCCCGCACACCAAGAACATGCTTCTGAAGCATACTCGGATCCAGATCATAAATTCTACGATAAAAGTATACAGAAAGTGCGTGCTGCATTGTATCAGCCAAGCTGTTAAGCAGATTGACAGACTGTTGGTGTTCTGGATCAACAGGCGCTTCGACCATCCATATGGACTGGCGAAGCACATGAAGTTGCTTGATCCATCGCTCAACTGCTTTTGCCCGAGCCATGAACTCTTTCAATGTAAGTCCAGAGTTTATCAGTTCATCTTGGTTTTGCTCTTTCTCTCGTGCAAGCCGGATGACCAGCGAAAGCATAAAGAGGTGGAGCTCTGGTACGCCAAAGATCTCAGGATAAAGTGTAGCCGACCATATTCCTGGATGCTGAAGATGGAGGTCATTTTCTCCCTCTTCCTGACCTTTCACCTTGTGCATCTCCTGGTCCAGGTTACTCCACGTAGTGAGTCGGAAAGACAGGCTATCCTGACTAAAAGCACTGGCGCCGCTTGCTTCTATCGCCTCACGGACGCGGTTCCGATGATCCAAGTTCAGTGTATTTTGTGTAAAAGTGCTCTCGTGGGACAGCCGCTCAAACACGTAGCAGTGATGCAGTAACCTGACTTTGCGAGACTTTCGTCGGTTCAGGCCTTTTGTTCGGATAAACTTCTCCGTTTCCAGGAAGAAGTACTCTGCTTCATCTCGATTGCCAGAGAGTATGGCAATCTGGACCATCGTCAAGAGAGCGATGAGTATAGACTTGTACTTGGCAGTCTTGGGAATATCGTATGCTGTCTTGAGCATAAGGCAAACATGAAAGTGGGCTTTTTGATAGTATGCCGTGCCTTGGTCTAACCACTTGGTGGAACCATGAATGCCACCCAGGCTAAAGGCACTGATAGATAATGTGCCATAAAATGCACATAGACTTGCATTGTCCATCTTCTCACCGAGCGTCAAGGCCGCTAAACAGCTTTTGACATGGGGGAGAAAGAGCACGTGCCATGGGGTCTTGCTGTGACGGTACGGAGTCAGGCCCCGAAGCACGATCGTCGCATAGTGTTTAACCAGCAGTACAGCATCGCGCGGTACATCAGTGTCGACTTGGGACGATACTGAGCCTGAGCTAGGCGAAAGGTTTGATAGGTAGAGCTTCGGAGACCCAAGCTCAATTGTGGACGACCTTGCAAATGGGGAAGGGGGCTTTTGCGACGAGGCTGATTCACCCATCCAAGGTACGGCACTCTCAGTGCCCATGGCCACGGGATCCCACCAGTCGGGGATATTGAAGTGCCCTGGATCCAGCCAGCTACTCACAGGGAGGCTTTCCAGTGCTTTCAACCAATCTGTACGAGGGATGAGCGCGTTGTCTTGACCCGATAGTTGATGCTGAGCATCTCGAGGAGTCGTTCCAATCGCAAAGTCGAGTGTTGAGGTCACTACTTCCACGTCGTCATCGAAGTCAGGGAGTAGCAATTGATCTTCTCCTCCGACAGAGTGAATTTGTGAAACTTCTATCGCATCGTTTTCTATCTCGTCCAAGGTGCTCAATGGATCTGAGGGCAATTGCCGCGTGATGCGAAAAGCACCGAAAGGCCCCCTTGAGATTTGTAGGTCCGTAGACGTCCTTTCGCATTCTTCATCAATCTGAGACAGATGCCAACCCGCCAGTTCTGGAGGGACGTCTTGCGCAATCTGTTCGCTCAAACGCTCACGTTCTTGTTCTGTCAATAATGGTCTTCGGAATCGAGCGACGCCCGTCGATGAGGGGTCATCAAAGTCGAAAAAGATGTCTTTGCTGTAGCCTCCACAATCGAGACCAGAGATGTTACACATAGAACATCCGGGACGTCCTTCATCGCATTTCACACGACGACTGCGACACTGGAAAGGGTCAGTCTGGTATGGTGCTTTGATGGATTGAACGTACGGTAACACATCCTCCAAACGAACGAGTCCTCCGCCCTAGGGCCCGCTTAGCCTTTGCTGTGGACTTCCCTACAAAAGGAGGCATAGTCAAGAGAAGCTGTCTCCTCGACGAGACCTTCTTCTCAGCCGGGAATGCCCACTTGTAAAGGGTCCCAAGATGCAAGCATCGGCACTCCAGCCGTGGTGGAGAAGTGAGATAAGGCCAATCACTTCCCCGCCTTTCGGTTATCGGTACCAATCCCTCTCCTGGAGAAACCTTCTACAGAAGGCCAAATCGACATCTATGCCAAAATTCATCTCTTAATAGGCTGACCCTATACCGTATAGTACTATAGTTAATATTCTTTATAATTTAATATAAGTGGGGTAAATATAGATCTAACTAATTATAGCCCCTTACTTAAGAGGGTTATATAGCTTTATATAACTTTATAATAGTTATTATTAATCTTAAGTTTAGCTTTATTTTTATCCCTTAAATTTATTATGCCTTATAAGGTAAGAAATCCTTACTTTTAGTATATTATATCTATCTATAATTGCCCTCTATAATCTAATATATGCCTTATTAAATTTATATACTTTAGAGCTTTATTTTTATTTTACTTTAAAGTAATTTAAAGTATATTCCTTCTTTAATTTTATACCTAAAGCCAGATTACTAAGGTGCTAGGCTTTAGCCTATATTAACCCTTCCCTTACCTTACTTTTATACCCTTTTATGCCTTTATATTATATTAATTAAGGTTATATAATTAAAGGCTTTATTTTTATATCTCTCTTATCTTTTATTCTTTATATTTTAATATATTATATAAGTAATTTAAGGCTAATATTTAATTAAAGGACCTATTTAAATATTATAAAAACCTATATAATTCTATAATATTATGCCTCTTTATAAAACTGTAAAGGCTAAGAGAAAGTGCTTAGCCTATAAAGCTAAAGAAGCCTATCTTATAGAGAAGGTTAAAGTTAAGTATATTAATATAAAGGAGGCTAAAATTAAGTATATTACTACTAAGAAGGCTAAAGCTAATTATACTGCTACTAAAAAGGCTAAAGAGAAATATATTGCCTTTAAGAAAAAGCTTAAAGCTAACTATATTATTACTTAAAAGAAAAAGGCTAAAAAAGCCTATATTACTGTTAAGAAGTTTAAAGCAAAATATACTAAATTAAAGTAATATTATAATAAGCTTATAGAAATATTTATTTATATTAAAAAGGAAATAGATAATAAAGCTCTTAAAGAGGATTATATTATTAAAAAGAAGTAACTTAAATATTAGCTATATATCCTTAAATATAATAATAATAAAGACTATAAAGCTATAAAGGAAGCTTTATAATATAACTTTAATAACTATACTTTTAAGTATCTAGTTAAAGAGGTTAATAAGATTCTTACCTTTACCTTTAACTATAAAGCTAAATGCCTTTCTATAAACCTATAGTTAACTATTTAGGTATATATAAATGCATTAAAGAATTATTCCTATAAAGGCCTTATATATATAAAGTTTAATAAGAATAAAGTAAGATATTTAATTACTTTCTATTTTATATTATATTATATTAATTTATATAGCTTTTTAAGAAGTTTAACTTACTTTTTTTATATAAAAAGAAAGGTAAGAACCTTAAGGCTAAATATATACTTAAATTCTTATTATAGAATGCTAATACTATACTTTACTATCTATATAGATTTATAATACCTAAATCGCTTTTATATAATAAGTATATATTTAGTAATAGTGCTCTTATTTATTACTATATTATAGCTCTATCTAAAGGCTATACTAATTGCTTTTAGAACTATTTAGGACTAAACTGCAGCTATATTAGGGGTATATACTTATAGTGCCTTATATATCTCTATACTAACTTATTTAATAGTAACTTCTAAGAAGTATAAGGCTGTATTTAATGCTATCTTTATTACTAGTAGTAGCAGTAGCTCTTTATCTAATAGTAAAGAGAACCTTATAGATATATTAAAGGACTTTATTAAAAAGAAGTATTATAGACTCTTTTAATTTTTCTATAAGGTTACTAATTATAAAAAGAAAAAGAAGAAATTTAAGGGTAAGGGTAAGTTTAAGTTTAAGAAGGTAAAGGGCAGTAAATAAGGTATTTTAATTTTATATATAACTATTTAAAATAGTACTGACTTCTTTTAGTTACTTATAATTAGTTTTTAGGTCTTTATTTTTATAAGAATATAGCTTATAGGTTATAAATTATAACTAGCATTATAGGCATATAAAGCACTATAGAGTATTATAGGCTACTATAAATAACTATAAGGTATATAAAGCATTATAATATTTAGTAATAAAAGTTTAACGTTTTTATTAACTTACTTTATTAATTAATTGTATCTTTAAATTATATTTATAATAGATATATATATAGATCTTATAGCACCTTATAGCACCTTATAGCACCTTATAATTCTTTATTATAAGCAATTTTAAATATTCTTTTTAGTATTACTAGCTATAGTTAATATAGTATATTTATATACTATATCTTAAGGCTATATACTATAGCATAAGTATAACGGTTAGTTCCTAACTGTAGATAAACTAAGCCATACTAGGTTTATTGTTAGCAGATTATGTAAGGCATAATGCTAAGTAGTTATTAAAGTATTATATCTCTTAATAGTAGATTTAATATATATTAGGCTTAATTAATATAAAGAAGTTTTATTAATAGCTAGTAAGCTAAATCTATAAAAGTGTAAATAAATGTATTTTATATATTAGAATATCCTTAATAGGGCCAACTGTAAGTAAAGTTATTGTCAGTCCTGGCGTAATATGCTTCTAGACTGCTATTAGTTTAATATTAATTGGTTTTATATTAGATTAATCTGTTATTAAATACTCTTTTTAATAGTTAATTTTAGGCGGTTGCATTCTTATTGGTTGACTTTTATGGGCCCTTATAATGTAAATGCTAGGGTTGTAATATAATCTCCCCTCTCTAGTAGACTTATCCTTAAGGCCTGTTATTTTAATTAATATTATATTTCTTTTAGTAAGTCTTAACTTAAACCTTTTATTATTATATTTTATTATATCTAACTGTATTTCTAAATAGATATCTTAAGAAGATTATAAAATTTAAATACTTATGCTTTTTATTAAATTTATATATAAGAAAGCCAATATACTATATACTTATTATTTTTAAATTAGTAAAAATAAAAAATATTTTATATTTACAGATTCTTTATATTATAGTAAGTATATTTAGGCTAAGAAATCCTATAATAGTACTTATATTACTTCTTTATATAAGTTATTATATTTTTCTAATTAAATGTCTTTATTAAGTTTTATAGTAATATTATTAATAAAATAAGAGAAGAAATTAGAAAATAATAAAAATTAAGTAAGTAAGGATTTTCTTAAGCTTTATAAGGAAATAGCGGCTCTATAAACGCACCTTGCTAAAGCTATTAGTTATTTATCCTATATTTATAAGATTTAAAATTAGATAAAAGAAAAGTGTTTTAAAGCTATTTATTAAGGTTTATAAAAGGTAGAGCAGTAAGATAATTTATTATCTATATTAAATATATATAAAAGTACTTTAATAGAGGATCTTTAAGTTAATTATATTCTAAATAATATTAACTAGTCTGCTTTTAGGTTAGGAAATAATTTCTTTAATACTTTACTTTTATTTAATTTTAGTAAAACTTCTTTAGGAGTCTCTAGGCGTTAATAAGGTATTTTAGTGGTTTCTATATATTTTTATTTTCTAGGTAGTTTTTCTATTTTATTAAGTATTCTCTTTAGCTATTAATTTTATATATATTTTTGATAGCTTTTATTTTGTAGATTTCTAGTCTTAAGATTTCTTATGGTTTGTTACCAGTTTTAACTTATATTGTATTTACTGCTAATTTAAGTAATGAAATATAAAAGATTAAATAGAGTCTAACTTTTAGTAGTAGATTTAGTTTATAGTTATTTTCTAAGATTTTTTATAGTATTTTATAAGGTCTGATAAATTTGTAGTTTAGTTTATATATTAGTCGGTCTGTTTTAATGTTTTTTGTAGCTAGATAGACTATATCTCTCTTTAAGAAGGTTAGTCCCTTTAACCTTTTTAGATTATAGTAGTTTTTTATTTATTTTCTAATAAATTCAAGTTCTATTTTTATTTCTTTATATAGATTCTTTATATTATCGCTTTTAATAATAGCGGCTAGGTTAATAGATTTTTCTTATCTTATGTTATAATATGCATTTAGTATAAATCTAAAATTAGTATAAGCTAGTATAAGTTTTATGCTTTTATTATATGCAGTATTATAGGCAAGTTAGGCTATTAGTAGTTTTTTAACTTAATTATTTTATTTATAGTTAATATAATACTGTAGGTACTGTTTAAATACTTGGTTTATTTGTTCGGTTTATCTATTAACTTATGGTCTAAATGCTATTATAAATTAATAGTTTAATTTAAGTCTATCTATAAGTAATTGCTAAAATGTTACTATAAATATACCTCCTCTATCTAAAAGGATTTCTTTAGGCAGTCTATATATACTAATAATATATCTATAAAAAATATAGGAAAGTTATTTTGTATTTATAGATTTTTAATATAGAATATAGTATAAAATTTTTATAAATTAATTAATTATAATTATAATGCTATTATAGAAGATTCTGGTTAAGGGTTTTTCTAATAAAGGTAGCTTTATAATAAAGTCTATTATAATTAAGTCTTAAGGTTATTGTATTACTGGTAAGGGTTGTAGTTATCTGTAAGGTTTATGTTATTATATTTTGGTTCTGGTGTATAGGTTATATTATTTGATAACTTTCTTGACTTCTTTCTTTTTAATCTTATAACCTTATTTTTATAGTCTTTTAAGTGTTTTTATTACTTTTTGGTGTTTATATAGTAAATATAAATGAAATTTGTAAAGGAAGTTACGTTTTTTATTATTTATTTCTATAACTATTATTCTTGCTATTGTTTTAATAGGTTAGGTAAATTAATAGTTCTCTTATAGGTTCTTTTCTAAAAGTTATTATTTAGTCTTAACAGTTCCTATATTAAAGTTATGTTATTAATTAATAGCATCTGCGCGTCTATTATCAGTATCTTTATAGTGTGTTATAGTGAAGTTAAATTTATATAGATATTTAGTATAGTGTAATTATTATTGGTTTAGCTTTTATATTATTGTAAAGTAAGCTATATTTTTGTAATTAGTGAATACTTTTATTAGGTATTTGCTTTCTTTAAGGTAGTATCTAAACTTCTTAAAGCAGTTAATAATTACTAAGAATTCTTTATTATAAATGGGGTAATTAAGTTCTACTTTATATATCTTATAAAAATAAAAAGTAATAGGGTATAGTATACTATTATTATTATATTATCCTATTTATCCTCTTAAGGTAAAGTTAGAAGTATTAGTTTTAAGTTTAATTTACCTTTTTAGGTTAAATATAATTAAAACTGGTTTACTTATAATAACTGTCTTAAGCTATTTAAAAGCTTTTTAGGCTTTATTATTCTATTTAAAGGTCTTATCTTTTTTAGTAATTTTAGTAAGTGATATAGCGATTTTACTAAAGTTCTTAATAAATTATTAATAGTAGTTAGCGAATCTTAAGAAGGATTGTGTTTCTTTAACTGTTATAGGTGCTTTCTATTTAGTAATTATAGCGATTTTTTATTTATCTATTTTAATTTTATTATATAAGATTTTATAACCTAAGTATATTACTTAGTTCTAGTGGAAATGACTTTTTATAGGTTTAATAAGTATATTGGCGTCTTATAGTGCCTTTAAAACCTTATAGATATATTTTATATACTCTTTTTTTATATTAGAGAAGATAAGGATATTATTTAGGTAATAAACTATAAAGATATTAAGGTACTTTTAAAGTATATTTATAATTATATATTAGAATATAGCTAGTATATTTATTAATCTAAAAGGTATAACTAAATATTTAAATAATTTATATTTTATTTTAAAGGCTATTTTCTATTTATTGCCTTTTTTGATTTAGATAAGATTATAGGTAGACTTAAGATTAAATACTATAAACTATTTTTTATTAAATAGGCAATCCTTAAGTTTAGTAATAAGTGGTAATAGTATTCTATCTTTTTCTGTAATTTTATTTAGTTATTAGTAATCTATTATAAGTTATAGTTTATTTAAATTTGGCTTTAGTATAAATATAACTAGATATCTGGCTGAGGATTTTGAAGTTTTAATATATCCTTTCTTTAGTATATCTTTTATCTATTTATTAAGTGTATTAAGCTTTAATTAGGTAAGGTTATAAATTAGAAAGAATTTTAGGTTCTTACTATCTTTTAATATAATTTTAATATTATAATTTATATATTAAGGTAACTTTATTTCTAGTTCCTCTTAAAATAGTTTTTTATAAATTCAGTATTTTATAGGTATATTTTTAAGTTATTTATTAGATTCCTTTCTGGCAATCTATTTTATCTTTTGGAGATCTTGGTCTAATTATTTAAACTGTCCTTTAAGAGTTACTATTATTTATCTAATACATTTATTTCTGCCTTTATAAAACTTATATTATATTCCTTTTAGAATGGGTAATACTCTATTGCTTTATTTTTTGCTGCTTTTATTAGTTAAAGTTTAAGATTTTATATTATTATTATTTAAATTATTTTTATTATCTAAAGGGTAATCTTTATAGGTTACCTGGCTAGTTCTCTAGTTAAATTATAGGTTATAGTATATTAGCTATAGGTATCTAAGTATTAAGTTATATTCTTAAGTAGGAATAATATTAAAATTAATACCTTAATTTTTTCTATTAATAAATACCTTTAAGTAATTAATCTCTTAGGTAATATTTCTATTTTTATAGGTATAAGTACTTCCTTCTCTACTTTATATTATATAAGGTTTCTTCTTATCTCTCTATAGTAGCCTTAACTTATTAACTATTTTAGGGGAAATAAGGTTTATAATAGCTCTACTATCTATAAGTGCATTTAGCCACTTACCCTTAATTCTAACTTTTAAGTTTAGGTATATTTATTATTATTTATTAACTGTAGTTTATAGAGCTTTTATAGGAAGTTTATTTTCTTTTGCTTTTTTACTTATCTAGCGCTTTATTATAGATAGCAGGTTCCTTTTCTCTATAGGTAGTTATAGCTATATTTGCTTTTATAGCAGTTAATATTATTAAGGCAGTTATATTATATAGTTAGTTTATGTTAAAATTCTACTTCTGCTTCCCATACTAATCGTTCTGTATTATTATTGTATTGCAGTATTTTATCGGTTTGGCTAGTTTTAGAGGTGTTATTTTGTTCTTTTTTTAGCCTATTTACTTCTGTAATAGTATTGTAGATATCTTTATCTAGACTTTCTTCTTTTTTATCTTATTCTTATTAAATATAGTTTCTCTATTTTATAATTTATTTAGTGTTTTAGATATAATTTAAGGCTTATTCTTAAGTTTTAGTATATACTATAAGCTTAGTTACTTAAGTCTTTCTATACTTTCTAATAATCTAATATCTTAAAGTATTAATAATTAGGTAGGATTTCTATTTTCTATATTCTTTTATTTATATCAGAAAGCAGTTATTTACTTCCTTTTCCTGCCTGTACTATAGGCAGTAATATTATATATATAATACCTAAGATATCTGCTGGTGATTTAGGTGGTTTATATACCTTCTAGGGTCTGCTTTAATTTAAATCTCTTCTTTAGGTGTTATTAAATCTTTTATTTTATCCTTTATATATAATTAAATATAGATAGTATTGTCTTATTTTGTAATTACTCTTTTTTTAGCTAATTTAATATACCTAATTGCCTTACTAGGCTATACTTTATTTCTGATTTTATTAAATTGTAGTATATATTTTATATTCTAAATATTTTATCTTACTTTTCTTTTAATCTTTTTAGCTTTAGATTTTTAGGTAAGTCTAGAAGCTTCTATATAGTTTAGATCTTTATAGTATTAGTTTAGTCTCCTTAATATAGTTCTAATGGGGATGTTATTTACTGCTAAGTAAAGGTTATATTAGATAATGCTTTTTTCTATTTTAAGGGGTACTTCTGTTTTCTAGAATATCTATAATAGTGCTTTATCTATATTGTTATTAGGGATTAAACCAGTATTAAGTTTATTATCTAGGTTAGGGTTAACTTCTTTTCCTTTCTTAACTATAATGATAGTTCTTTTTTATATAGGTTATATATTTAAACTAAATATAGGTTTTTATTATTAGTTATTTTTATTTCTTTGGTTTTCTTTGTTTTTCTTTTATTATCTTTTCTATTCCTTATAGCTAGGGTTTAGTTATTTTTTCTGTTTATAAATTCTCTTGGCTTCTTTCTTTTCTTTCTTAGTTCTGTTTCTTTTAATAAGGATAGGGCAGTTAAATGTAGGTTTCTATTCTAGTAGGATTTTAAGATAGTATATATTAAGTGTTTTTTCCTTACTAAGAAATAGGTCATTTATATAAAAGGAATTAGGTGGTTTTAATCTATTATATCTGGATTAAGTTATATTAATGGTTTAAATGGCTATTTATAGTTTATTTTTATCTTTATCCTTTTTAATAGTATTTACCTTCTTACTTTCTAGAATATAAGGTATTGGTTTGTATTTTTAGTTAGTTTTAATAGGATTCTTATATTTAGAGTCCTTATAGCCTTTCTTACTGCAGTTCTAGTAAGTAAGTTTTAATTTATCTCTAATTGTAGTTTCTATAACTATTTATCTAGGTTTAGTTCTATAAGAGGTATTAATATTTCTTTATCTCCTTTAGTTTGCATTATAGTAAGGTTTATTTCTTTATTATTTCTAGTTATATTTATTATTTTAAGTTCTTTAAGTGTATTAGTAATTATTAATTTTTATTGCTATTCCTATATACTTAATTAAGGTATTAGGTCTAGGTATTTTATATAGTTCTGCTTAGACAGTTTTTTTAAGTCTATTAAAGAAGAGTGATATAAGGATATCTTAATTTTATAGTAGTTTTAATGCTAGTTATTGATATTTTGCTATATATTTAGAAGCTAATTTGGTTTATTTTAGGGATTTAATATATTGTTTAGTATATCCTTTTTTATTAATTATTTTAAATGCTTATTTAAATGTATTTTTAAATGCACTAAAGTTATTATAAAGTATAAACATTTAGGGTTATTATTCTAATTTAGGGTTACTAGTATAGTCTTTTATAATAGGTTAGAACTATTATATAGCTATGCCCTTAAGGTATCCTATAATATATATAGTTTTAGTAAAGTCTCTTTTAAACTAAGTTAGATAGTAAATTATAAAGGCTTTATATTAGGTAAAAAATGTAGCTAGTTTGCTAGGGGTTCTATTAAATAGTTTAGGCAGGTTAGGCTTAAGTATTTCTCTAGTATCTTTACCTGCTGCTATAGTATTTATAAGGTTTTATATTTCTTAAAGTCTATTTTAGTTAGTTATTACCTGTTAGGCTTAGAGGTTTATAGTTTCTATAAGTATTTAATGAAATTTAGCTATTTTAATAGTTATATTAATAACTTACTGTTAAAGTTAAGTAACTTCTTTATCTTTTTCTTTAGAAGAATTATTATTATTATCTTCTATAACTTAGTTAGTAGGGGGGTGGTTAATGGGGGCAGCAAGATGCTATTAGGCAGGTTAGATTGATATAGCTATTACGTTTATATTACTTAGCGTGATGTAGTATAGTCTAAATAAGAGCTATTAATATATAACGGTTAGTTCCTAACTGTAGATAAACTAAGCTATACTAGGTTTATTATTAGTAGATTATATAAGGTATAATACTAAGCAGTTATTAAAATGTTATATCTCTTAATAGTAGATTTAATATATATTAGGCTTAATTAATATAAAGAAGTTTTATTAATAGCTAGTAAGCTAAATCTATAAAAGTGTAAATAAATATATTTTATATATTAGAATATCCTTAATAGGGCTAACTGTAAGTAAAGTTATTATCAGTCCTGGCGCAATATGCTCCTAGACTGCTATTAATCTAATATTAGTTAGTCCTATATTAAATTAGTCTGTTATTAGATATTCCTTTTAATAGTTAATTTTGGGCAGTTGCATTCTTATTGGTTGACTTTTATGGGCCCTTATGATGTAAATGCTGGGGTTATAACAATAAGGCTATATATTATTCTTTACAGTCTTATCTTAAGCCCCTTAATATAAATTTATTTTCTTATATTATATTAATCTTTCTTTTAACCTTATAATAAGCTCTAGAGGGCGCCTCCCTATTAACCTTAATGCTTTCTATATTTAAATTAAATAATAGAAGTATTATAATTAAATAACTGTAAATAATATTATATAGTATATTTTAATTAAGTTTAATATTTTTACCTTTTATAAAGTATTATATTAATATCTTTAGATTTAGCAGTTAGATTAAATAATATTTAATATAACTTAAGCCTAAATGGAAGATATTAAGGCATTATAAAATTATATTAAAGAGCTTTTCTTTAAAAATATTCTTAAAGATAAAAATATCCTTTTTTAGTTATAAAAGGAAGGCTTTATAGTAATTAATAGAGGGCTAATTAGAATACAATAAAGCCTTAGCCTTTTATAGCATTAGACCCTTAAGTAAAAAGAGAAATAACTTATTAAATTGCACTATTTCTTTAAGAATAATGCCTTACTAAATACTAAACTATAGTTATTTAGTTAGATATATCTCTATACCTATATTTAGTAAAAATAGCTATCCTTAAGTTAATAGGCACTATATAAAGCATTTTGTGACTTTATGCCTATAAATATAATTAATTAATAGAATATAATATAATACTATTAAACTAAATAGATAGTATTTAGGCCTGACTTTATTTAGTTAATTAATGCTTATAATAAATTAAAGGTATAGAGGATTAAAATATATATATTAATTAATATATACTTATAGTATATTATATAGCTATATATTAATATATTAACTAATATATTATAAAGTATACTTAAGTAATACCTTTATATTCTAGAGAATTAAAAGAGTATACTTTTTATTATCTAATTAAATCGTAATAATAAGACTTTTATAATAGCTAGGGCTTATTTTTACCTTTTATAAGCATAGAGCTCCCTATAGGCTACTATAGCTTAATAGATATAATTCTATAATTATTAGATATATAGTAAAAGTATATATAATAAAAAGATTAAGAGTTAGTAGTATTAACTTAGCGATAGTTAAGTAAGGCATTAGCGTATATATATATATATATATATATATACTAACTGCTTATAGAAGTATTTTAGAAGAATTATAGCTAATAGGCGTTTCTCTGCTAATTCTATTCTAGATTAAATTACTATTTTATATCTTTTTATGCCAATTATATATATAAAACTCTCTAAATTTATATATATATAGAATTTATATTATATTTATAAATAGCATAATAGGCTATATATTCTTCCTAATTAGCTTTAGGTCTTATATTATTAGCTAGAGATCTATAAAATAAGGAGTTATACTTATCTAATACTATTTAATTAACTATAGCCTCTTAAGGAGCTTTTTAAATATAATAATATTAATCTTAATATATATTTGCCCTAAAATATAATTACAGTATATAAAAAGATTCTTAAAGGGCAAATCTTTCCTTAAAATACCCCTAAGAACCTAAAGCTCTTTATATACTTATATTTATAGATATAATTAGAAGTGTATATACTTAGCGGGAAATAGCTAGCTATTGGTTTTCTAGAAATACTTATAGATAGGATTAATTATATATAGTCTTATTTAGCTATATATAATATTAATATATAGCTACTTAACTAAGAGACTTAAGGTAATATTAATTAGGATAAGATTAATTATAGGGTTAAAAGCTAGCCTTATACTATTCCTTAAACCTTTATAGTAGGGCCTTTAATTATAAAGGGCGCCCTTTAGCTTTTTCCTAATTTTATTTCTCTTTATTTTCTTTACCTCTTTAATCTTTATTTAATATTATAAATTAAAGAAATGCCTTAAATATATTTAAATCTTTATATTATTTCTCTTTTTTACCTTTTATTTTCTTAGTTTTAACCTTAACCTTAATTTTAGCTTTAATATTATTTTCCTTCCTTTTATTTTATATAGGTTTCTTTTTATTTTTTATCTCCCTTTTAATCTTTATTATATACTTTAAAGTAGGTATTTTAGTTTCTGCCTGCTTAATTGCCTACTTATTAGACTATAGGGTATTACTATCTTTTAAATTATTTTATATATTAAAGTATAAAAATATAAAGGAAATTAAAGCTTTAGCCTTTATAGAGAGTGTAATACTTACTGCCTTAAAAAAGTCTTTTAGCTATAAGGTCTTATAAATAGTATCTCTATATATAATAAATCTATTTAAATATATATTAATAATATAGCTATTAATAAGCTTTTACTTTATTAATAAGAACTCTTTATAGTAGCTTAATATAATAAAATAAACTATTTTATTATAAAATAAAAATATAAAGCCTAATAGGGCTATAATCTTACTTTTAATATTCTTACTTTTAACTTTTTTATTATACTTTAGTATAGAAATGCCTAAAATAACTTCCTTAAGGTATCTTAAAGTAATATAGAATATAGCCTTTAGTTTAATAGTAATTATATTTTTATAGCTTATTACTGTAATATTATACTGCTAGCTTTTAATAGCTATATTAATAGTATTAATATATATAATAGAAATTAGTTATATTTATTTAGTTTAAATTATTATTAAATTAGGCCTAAAGGGGCTACTTATAGTAAGGTTAATAACCTTAATAGCTTTAATAAGTAATTATTAATAGAATAGGTAAAAACTAACTTCTTTAAGGGCCTTTAATTCTATATAAAGTTTATTATAGCTATAGCCAGTTTTAAGGCAGAATTTAGTATAATTTATAATAATAAAAGTAAAAGTAGATAGTTTAGCTTTAAATGGTATACTATAGGCTTATATAGGTATATATAAAAGAGAGGGCTATAGCCTTTAGTATAGGCTTTAATCTATAGTACTGCATTATAGCAATAATATTTAATATAATAATATTATATTGCCTAGAAGCCTAAAGGGGCCTTTAGTGCTATATTAGGGTGGATAGAGTAAAAAAAATCCCTTAAGATGAATTTTGGCATAGATGTCGATTTGGCCTTCCGTACCTTCCTATCCCAACCAAGCGATGAACAATCAGCAGAGATCGAAACCTTCCAGTTTGTATCGGTAGTTGGCTCCTGCAGGGCGCACTTTGATCTCGTGTCTTTGGGATCATCACGTTGATAAGGTTCTCCCCGCACTTTGCAACGGCTCGTCACTTGATCCAAAATTGTGATTGGGCGGGAATGTTCCACTATCGAAGCCACCATCGTAAAAGGAAAGTTTTATCTGGTGGCAAGACATTTCTCTTTTCACTGTGTGATAGCATGATAGGAAAGTCGAGCAGGCTATCCTGTTCAGGCCATTGGCTGAGCAGAAAATGTGAAGGCAACTCCGACATGACACGATTGAATCATTTATCTCGAGATATATAGATGCAGTTCTGACGTTGGCAGTTTGCACCAAGCTCAAGCAACAAGACAGTTTTATCCACCGTTGATCATCGCACTGTTTACACTATCAGCAATGGGTTCTGTACCTCAGTCTACCAGCACTTTCGACGTTCTCATCCTCGGCGCAGGTCTCTCCGGCCTGTGCTCACTCTATCAGCTCAAGAAACGCTTCCCAGAATGGCGCATCAGGGTTCTTGATGCCGCTCCCGATGTTGGAGGCACTTGGTACTGGAACTCTTACCCCGGATGTCGATTCGACTCTGAGTCGCTGTCTTACTGCTTTTCATTCGACAAGGAGCTTCTTGAGGAGTGGCACTGGAAGGAAGCCTTTTCGCCTCAACCAGAGACTCACAAGTACATCACCTACTTTGCTGAGAAGCACAATCTCAAGAAAGATGTTCAGTTCAATACCACGGTTACAAAGGCTACATGGAGTGAAGGTGATCATACATGGACCTTTGTCGATGAAGCTGGTAATGAATACGTCTCCACGTTCTTTATCAGCTGCATGGGCTTCCTCTCTGCGCCTACACTACCCGCAATTGAAGGCATTGAAGATTTCAGCGGCAAGCTCTTTCATACTTCCCGCTGGCCCAAGGATCTCGATATCAATCGCGACTTTTTAGGCAAGAAGATTGGAGTAATCGGAACAGGCGCGACGGGCATTCAAATCACAACTGCCGTCTCCAAGGTAGATGGCGTCGAATCCCTCAGCGTCTTCCAACGGACGGCCAATTGGTCCGCTCCTCTTCGCAACTCCGAAATCACACTCGAGCAAATGGCCGAACACAAGAAGAACTATGACAATATCTTCAAGATTTGCGAAACAAGTTCGTCGGGCTTCATGCATCACGGTGACCCTCGAAAGTCTCTTGAGGTCTCGGAAGAGGAACGCCTAGAGCTCTGGGAGAAGCTTTACAACACTCCCGGTTTTGGAAAGTGGCTGGGCGTATTCTCCGATACGTATACCGATCGATATGCGAACAGTTTATACTCGAACTTTATGGCTGAGAAGATCAGACAACGGGTTAACGATCCTGCTATTGCGGAGAGCCTTATCCCCAAAGACCACGG
Source organism: Fusarium fujikuroi IMI 58289 (assembly GCF_900079805.1). Taxonomy (NCBI): domain Eukaryota; kingdom Fungi; phylum Ascomycota; class Sordariomycetes; order Hypocreales; family Nectriaceae; genus Fusarium; species Fusarium fujikuroi. Next base: position 3,133,153 of record NC_036625.1, on the reverse strand, counting down.
CTTCGGTACGCGACGAGTCCCCATGGAGAGTGGATATTTCGAGGCATTTAACAAGTCAAACGTTCACCTTGTTGATCTCAAAAAGACGCCAATCGATCGTGTCACGCCATCAGGCATCCTGACCTCCGATGGTAAGGAGCACAAGCTTGACATTCTTATCTGCGCTACCGGATTCAATGCGATTACTGGTGCCTTCAGTGCTATTGACTGGCATGGCAAGCAGAACAGGCCGTTGATCGCAACCAGCGACAGCCCCAAGGGTGATGAAGCAGTCTGGGTTGACCACAGACCCCGAACGTTCCTTGGTATCACTGTACCCTCGATGCCAAACATGTTCATGGTTCTTGGTCCCCATCAGCCCTTCGGCAACGCTACTCGCAATATTGAGCACGGCGTGCAAGTTATATCAGATATGCTGCAGTACTGCAAAGACAACGGCTACACTTCTCTTGAACCCACAGAGGACGCCGTCGAGCAATGGACCGAGCATGTGGTGAAGTGCAGTGAGAGCCAGGTTCTCATGAATGAGATTGATAGTTGGATGACAGGTGTTAATAAGAACGTCAAGGGCAAGAATGTTCGGAGTGTTGCACGATATAGTGGAAGCATTGGAGAGTACCGAAAGCGGTGCGCGGAGGTTAAGAAGTCGGGATACAGGGGTCTTGTTTTCGCATAGATAGAGGCCATCAAAATTCGTTTAGTTCATAAAACATTTGTTCTTTTTTGTGCCGTAATATCTGAGGGAGACTTGTGCGCCCCGACACTGCTGAGAACGGGAAATATGTGCAATTGTGTTCGCGGGTCACACAATTGATAACTATGACATAGCAAAACATATTATAACACTTGTAAGCGTATCTTCTAGCATATATGAAAATCTGGATAATTACAGTAACACACTTACAGAACTGTCTCAAGCGCATTCTGCAACTCAATATTTAGACGCATCCAACCCGGGTAACCTACAGGCTGCAGTGCCAGTCATGGATGAAACAGTTCAACTTAGTCAGTAAACAAGTCACGCGGTGATAATCCATCACAAATTCCCGAGATGTCTCCGTTCAAGTCCACCCTCTGTGCGGAACTGCCTTCTCGTTATCATCTGCTCATCAGATTGAGGCCTTCCAGCGACTATGTTATCATGCATTCCCCGCATTTGAAACAGGAAAGTTATATCTGGGGGCTGATCATGGTGGGGCAAGCCAAAGATAGCGAGAACGCTCCGTGTCAAACCAGGAAAGCTTCTTCAACTTAGCTTCGGATATCGGTCGCCGAAACACGGGCCCGTCAAACGTGGGACAATTGGGATGAAGTAGTTATAGATGTATAAGAACAACTCCATATTATGAAGATAGACATCAATGTCAATCATTTTTATCTAAAGAATTTGGCCAATCACTAGTCCCTGACCCCCAATACCTTTATTCCAATGGATGTCCCAGGATACGCTTTGATTACAGGAGGTGCTTCAGGTATCGGCCGAGCATGCGCCAGGGCCTTTGCTCGCGATGGCAGCGCCGGCATTGCACTCATAGACCTCAACCTTGAATCTTTGCAAATCGTCAAGTCTGAGATTGAAAAAGAGCAATTGTCACCAAAGAAGGACTTTAAGATTGAGATATACTCTGCAGACGTCACAGATGAGAACCGCATCAACGAGATTGTCGCAGATGTTGCACAAAAGTATGGCCGCATCGACTATGTTGTCAACGCAGCTGGTATTGCCATGAAGCACCAAGGTGGTGCAGCATTTGCCCATACAGCTGATTGGAACCGTGTTGTCAGCATCAACCTCACTGGAACATTCTTTGTCCTCAGAGCTACAGCACAAGTCATGTTGAAGCAAGAGCCCATTCGCTCATCTATCAACGGAAGGGAATTACAACGAGGATCTATTGTCAACTTCTCTTCCATCCAGGGTGTTGTTGGTATTCCACTGTCGACATCTTACACAGCAGCCAAGCATGCCATCATCGGTCTCACGCGTTCAGCGTCCGAGGACTACGCAAAGGAGGGACTACGCATCAACGCCATCTGCCCGGGATACACAGAGACACCAATGACCACAAAGAACCCCGAGGTGCTCAAGGCTATGCAAGAGCGAATCACAACAGCTGTTCCCATGCAGAGGATGGGTGCACCTGAGGAAATTGCTGATGGTGTTTTGTATCTTTCTGGAGGACGAAGTTCTTTTGTTACTGGGTCTGCCTTGGTTGTTGATGGCGGCTATACACAAAGGTAATGACGAGTGGGAGGATCACTGAGTTGGACGACTGGAGTTGGCATTAGGAGCTGGAACTTGGGTACCATAGAACAAGCAGCGGGCTGATCCGTCTTACGTCTTAGGTTAAGACGGTACAGGCATCTCAGATGACAATCGATGCTGAATCGTATTTCTGTACGCTTGTCTCTTTTCTTATGTCATAGTATGTGAGTGCACTCCTGGTGATTGAAGCTTAATCAGGCTAAGTTCTATAGGCCTCACTGCGTTTTGGAGAGGTAACACAACTTCTTAATTCAAGATAACATCGGCCATATGATATCTTTGTTTTATCCTCAGCGAGCGATTTCCTTGTTTCTTCCATCCTAAGGTTCCCTCACAAGGGTGCAGACGAAACTGGGACAACAACTCCTTAGTCAGCGGGTTTAGCTCAGTTGGGAGAGCGTCAGACTGAAGTTAAACTTCAATCCTCACCAAAATCAAGTGATATCTGAAGGTCGTGTGTTCGATCCACACAAACCGCATCGAACTTCTTTTTGCACTTTCGTCCCGTAACCGTACCACAAATCCGCATTAGCACTGCCACTTGCATGCTTGTGAAGCTGTGAGCAACCCAGCCTCAAACCGCGACATTAGACCAGCATGCTGACATTTAAGATGAAGTGTCTAATTTTAGAGTCAAGATCAGTCAGATCCCTGTTCCCTGTCTGGGGAGCGAAAAAAAGCTTGGGGCTCTCTACTCTAAGTGACAAAAACACTTAGGTAAGTTTAGTATGAATTAAGAAGAGCCTTAGATTAATCTTTTGTGATACTTAGGATCGGTGTCTAGGATTTTCTCGCCTCCCCTGGTCTGTCCAACTCAGCCTCTATAGCGTTTCAGCCCTAGGCAGCATTCTTACATGTGCCCAATCTCACCCTCAACTCCATTAATTTAAATCTGCATTGCTTATTCTCAAGTTCAATTCAAAGGTCGGAACTTAAAATGACGGAGAAGCTCGATCACGGCTGCAGAGTCATGTCCGTCAATGGCGAAGTAGCTGCGACGATCTACAAGCCTCTAGACAATAACAGGCAAGAAATTCGACTTCTCACGCTTCTTCCGCCTCGAGACCGAGATGCAGATATTCACTGCACCCTTTCACACGCCATGCTCAACACTTCATCTGAGAATCCAGAGTACGAAGCCCTATCGTATGTTTGGGGGGAGCCTGATTTCTCGGAGCCGATCATTCTCAACAATCACACTTTCTTCATCACACCAAGCCTGAAATACATTCTATCGTGCCTGAGGCAAAGACAAAAGGATGGCCAGCCGCGAGTTCTTTGGGTTGATGCGATCTGCATCAATCAGTCAGATGTCGAGGAGCGGGGTCATCAAGTCGCTCTCATGCGCGAAATATACTCAAATTGCCAGCGAGATATCGCATGGCTAGACCCGATGATAGGCACCAAAGACGTCAAGGCTCGTGAGCTCTACAGTCATGCCGATCTTGACGAAGAAGAAGAATGGGTGCAAAAGGGCATGGACTTGATGCGCGAGATCGCCGAGAAGAACCCGCAAACTCTGAAAGAACTACAAGATCAGGCCCGGCAAGGTTATCGTCTCCTCACAGGCTCGCAGCTCGTTCTCGGTGCCGTATTCAGGCAGCCAACACTCTGGAGCCGGTTGTGGGTCATGCAGGAGCTTTCCCTGGCCCCGCGGTTGACGCTCATATCTCGAGATGCTGAGCTGAACTAGGATGTCCTGAAAAGCCTCTTCAAAGACGAGCCATACTTTGATGCGTTCCACATGGGCCGTGAGAGTAGTCATTCTCCCTCATATTATAAGGACTTTAGTGAAGTGTTCGTTCCCGTCAAGCTGATTGAGGACCAACGCCGCCTCATGTCACAGGGGTCCAAGCTCATGGATGTGCTTGTGCGATTTCGCGAAATGGAGTCCACAAACCCTCGGGACAAGATTTTCGGGCTCCTTGGCCTGGTCACGGAAGAGCACGGTATAAATGTCGACTATATGACGTCAGTGCCAGAATTGTATCAACAGGCGACGGCCTCTTTAATCAATCTCGCCGGAAATTTGGATATCCTTTGCCAAAACCCATTTGAACGCCCGGAAGGGCCTACAGCGCTGCGAGAGGGAGAACATAGAGTGCCATCTTGGGTTGCTGAATACGATAGCAAGCGTCGGCAATGCGCAACAATGCTCTTTGCCCAGCGCGACATCTTCAACGCTGGTGTCAGGAACTGCGAGACTCCATGTCGACTCATCGGCCCCGAAAAGGATATCCTGATCACCAAAGGCACCATTCTTGGAACAGTCGCACCTGTCCTCCAGAACGACAAACGCCTGTCAGCGTTCGATGTCATGAACCTTTACCTTGGCAAGGAAGTACTTGAGCATCCCCAGGAGCATCTGTATGCCCCGAAAGTCGGCGGTAAAGAGATATTGACAGGCGAGACTGCAATTCGTGCATTCTGGCGAACGATGGTAAAGGATTGCACTCTCCCACCAAGAATGCGTCGGTTGAGACAAACCGAAATTGAGAGGTTGGATGTTGAAAACCAAGAGCAGTTAAAAAGTGAATGGGGCCCCCTACAGACATATCGTTTACATTTTGGCAACAAATACTCAAGATCTGCATTCGGTTACCAGCCCACCGATGACGAGGATCTCACTAAGCTTGATATCGAGGGTCAAATTTCACATCATTACAGCCCTGGTAGCTTCATGTTCGCGGTCACAGATAATGGTCTCTTTCTAGCAACGCGCTTTGCTGCGAAGGAGGGTGATGTTGTGGCTGTCCTAGATGGGGGAAAGGTACCTCTGGCGTTACGCAAGGTTGAACCTAGAGACGGTGTTGAAGGTGAGGTGTATATGGTTGTTGGTTCGACCTACGTGCATGGTTTCATGGACGGTGAGGCGGAGGCTAGTGTCACTGAAGGTTGGTTGCAGAAGCGGGAGATTCTGATCGCGTGATTCTTCAAAGGTAGACCGAGGTTTTGGCCATCACAAATTAGGAGAGCTTTGTTCATACGAATCATGGTGCTCTATAGTGATACTTGCTCGGGACTACCGGAACTTAGTCCACCTTAGGTTCCATGGTTGGTTGCGAACAACAAAGTACACTGTTAACAGATAAAACCTTTCCCACTTTGACTACGATTGTAACGTCAATCAGAGGATATGTAACATTACTGGAAGTCGTTTTCATCGTCATCATCCCCCTTGAACATATCCCAGACTGCTTCCAAGTCACAATCGTCAATCGGGTTGGATTTCAGAGCCGCTTCGTGGTTCATATGCGCCTTATGCAGTCTCTCCTTGCACGTTTTCACCATTCTTTCAGCATTCTCGAGCTTGAGAGCTCGTAGGGCACATGCATCGAAGGTCTTCTTGAGGTTGCTCACCGCGGCTAGAGTTTGACTCGGTCCATGGAGTCTCTCGTCAGTTTGGCGAAATGCCTTGTCGGCTTCTTGCTTTCGATTACGAGCTTGGACTCTTTCAGCTTGGGTTACTGCCACAGAGCAGTCGCGATGCAAGATGTCCATCAGTGCTTGCTCAGCACCTCTTTTAACTGAGAGGACGGTATCAAGTTCGATGTCCAGTATGCGGCGGGCAGTTTCTATTCGATCAGAACTGAGCTTCCCGAGAACTTCATCGATGGTGACTTGAGGGTTCGTATTTCGAGTCGAGTTCGAAGTCTTGTCTTCATCGTCTTCGAGGGCTCGCTTCTTGACTTGTGGTGGATCTCGTAATTCATCTTCCATGGGCGCTATCGTATCGTGGAGTGCCGATGGGAGTCGTTGCTTGGCTGACGAATCGAGAGCAGAAGAACTCAATCGCGAAGCGGTGCTACTTTTCTCGGGTGCTTCTACTTCAGAGTCATCACCTGTCGTGGAACCTGTATTGCCATCAGCCGATGCTCTGCATGTCACGGTATCTTCAAGATTTGGGCCAGGCGGCTTCAGTCAATTGGCGGACATAACTTACCCGGGGACGAAATGCAATCATTACCCTTCTCCGCCTTCGACGAACTCATGTTCTTGCGTGCGTGGTTCACCATTTTCTTGGTAAGGCGTCCAGATTGTGGATGCTTGTGTTTTCGGTTACGTCCCGCTTTCCTGGTGGCCATGTCTTGATCGACGACATTCCTGAGGTATCCTCCAGATTCCCAGAGAGAAGGCAACGGAATGTTTTTGATCATGGCTTCCTCGGTGATGTTCTTCAGGCCACGGACAACACTACGGCAAGGTTTGGAAGGCCGCAGCAGATCGGTAGGGAACCAGTTTGGCCCTTTCCACTCTTTGTTCAGCCAATCGATGTTGGCCTTATGGATTCTAAGCCTGGCTTCTTTTTTAATCTCCGAATTCGACTTCTTCATCTGCGCCGTGGGAATGTTGATCTCGAGATCCTGTTTGGCTGAAGCCATGTTCAGCGTGTTCGATCGATGTTTCTTGAGGACGACACTTGACGTCGGGTTGGTGCGAGCCTAGCCAAATAAGTGTTAGCAAAAACCTGTACAAGTATCTGGGAGACTCACCGATGGTCCTTCAATAGATGAGATGTTTGTCGAGTCTGGGGGGCTGCTGTGAAGATGGGGAGAATGCAGTTAAAGAGAAAGTTGAGATAATCTTTCTGGTGTTGTTTTGGGAAGAACCTCAAACGCGAGCTTCGTGCGCGTGATTCGTGAAGGTGACGGGCAACGTGTTTGGTAGGTATCTTCAAGCAGTGCCTGCCAGCTGTTTGCTCTTGAGTCACTACATCGTGCTCTGCCTGACACTGGAGGTGACCGGCTCACCTGAGCAGCATAGACCTTTGAAAACCAGCAATACTCGGAGTTAAAATGTCGCCATTCACTGCAAGGCTATCGGAACAGAATAGCCGTGATCTCGAAGATCATTTTTGTACCGGTTCGAGCGCTTCGTGTCAAAACACCAACCAGGGCATTTGCTTGATTGTCTTATCACACTGAAGGTTCGAAGGCGACATCGAAATGAGGACAGCCAGTACTCGCAGATTGGGCTATATTAGTACTATCAGTAGATGACCGAATTACTTGCATTGTCTGTACCCCGTAATGTTTACCGGCGTGATTTATCAACCTAGAGCTACAATCACATGTAGTTCTCCCCGTGGAGTCGTGAAGCGATCGCATTCATGGATGCAACAGTGCAGATCCGTAGGGCTGGTGGCATAACAAAGCCACTAAATCTTGATCACCCGGGCTCAAAATGTCCAAGACCTCCTGTCAGTTGGGGGCGGTGATGTCGTTGTTCAACACACGCAGTCCACGCAGCGCTGAGTTCCCCTTTTCAGGCGCTCAGCCTGTAGAACCGTATCGCAACGGACATTATCAGCCACTCGTCTTAATCCAATCTTCGTAATATCTGCACTTGGAAGTAATATGGGCCAAATGGAGATTAAAGACCTCTTTACAAGTTATTTAAGTGTGATTTCATAACGCCGATCTTCCGCTGCAGCTTGTGAAATATATGTTCCACGATTGACCAAGCATGTTTCCTATTCTACTTTCTCTCTCTCACCATCAACATCACCCTTAGCATCATATATAATACACTTTTGGGCTTCGTGTATCCTTTTCAATTTCTTGCCTCTCTCTGCACTGACTTCACTATGGCAATGTGTATGTCATCAACCCCAGCAGTACGCGCCATCTCTGGGTCCGCTACCGCTGGACACCATGTATGGGCACACTCAATGCCATAGCCATCCCATATATCATCCACCGCCCACTCAGATGCAAGGCCTAGCTCGGTTCAAAATCATAAAACCTTCTTTCTACGACCGCTACGAGTGCAAGCCCGACAATGCACCCGGCGGTCCTGTCCTATACAACCTTGCCATCTCAAGTAATCAGAAGAAGCACCCCGACTTGGTCCTGAACGCCGAGGGGGTCGCAATGGTTGCTTTCTATCTCCCAAAGATAAGCAATTAATACAACAGCAGTGAGAAGATATTTCGCATTGGTCTCGGAGATCCGCTAAATGTTCGGTGGACAGAAATGCTGTACCGCGGAAAGGACAAATACGGCTGGACATTTACCTTTAATCTTCCAAACACAGGACGGCCCGTTCCAATGACTTGGAGGAAGGGCAACAGTGTAGCTGTAGACGGTATGAAAGCTTCTCGTTTGAGCGACAATAACTTCAAGCTGCTGGACCCAAATGGCCAGCTCATGGCAGTCTTTACAAGCCACACCATGAGCTTGCGTCTCAGTGCCGTTGGAACTTTGCAGATCAACATAGATCTCGGCCCTATGTCTGAGTATGCCGTCATCACAACTTTCCTGCCCATCTACGACTTTCAGACGCGCGAAGAAGACATTCGATCAAGTCGTATCAGGGCTGCGGGTGCCGCTGCCTCCAGTAGTTGTTGTTGATCATAGGACTTATGTAATAGATTAAAATGTTGACAGAGAGGCCTGCTGTCTCTAGTCATACACCTTGCCACACAAGATAGAAGTTACATAACCTTCAATAAATCTTGGTATGGGCGTGTAGGTTCGTGAATGTCATCATGTTAAGAAGTTTGTATGAACCTTGGTATAGCCGGGCGTGGTTGATCCAGTCAAGAGCTCAAGAATTAGAACTCCCTTCAATACAGTTTACGTCGCCCAACTCTATCCTTGTAATTATGGCTCATCTCTGTTCTCTTGACTTTAAGAAGCAGCAAAGTTAAATAAAGGTTTTTATCTCAAACTATGTCAGGACAAGGAGTCTATAAATACCCCCACAAAGTGCCTTTAGTCCTCCCCCTCGCTGTTTCTCGCTCTTTCAATTTAACATATCGCTCCCCTCTTCTTCTTCATCCGTCAATATGAGTTCGATATCGCCTCTGTGTAGTCTTCCAGCCGAGCTACTTCTCATGGTTATGGAGTGCTTGGAGTGTCCTTCCAGCATAAGAGCGTTCGCCTTCTCATATCCCAAAGCCTTGCATCTACTCCGGGTACACCGTCAACGTGTTGTGGGAACAGCCGTACGGGCCTTTGACCGAAAGCTTCCAATTGAAAAGACATTCGGATATGACGTTCGCGCTTGTCGCTTACGCTTAGCTTTGCGAAATGTGGCGTTCTTAGATCCTGCAGAAGCGGAACAAGAAGTATGCAAGGCAGACTTCTATGGCGAGTGGTGCAACTTGAAGCTGCTCTGCGAGATGACCAGCCTCAACAATGAAATCGACCGATTCATCTCAAGGTACTCAGTTCACGCTTGGAGCAAGATCCAAGACGACTATGCTAGGGTATTCTCACATCGAAGGGCCGGTGTATCGAGGTTTGAGCCTTACCGAACGGTTGACCTTACTGACAGCGAACTGAGGCGGTTACGAGAAGCATTCCTTGGCTTCGAATGCAAGCGACATCATCTTGTCTACGACAAAACCCTATTGCATGAGACAAAGCTACATCAAGCTACGCTTTTGCCAATCTATAGCGAGGATTCCTTCTCAGAAGGGTACTCTATTCACAACAGCTTCAATGGCGCCTGCCTGTCCATTTTCTGCTTTATATTCCAATGCTATGAAAATCTCATACGACGCGTTGATCGACAACTCGAGCTTGAGGAATCACGTCAAGATTCGGAACCTCGACGCTCTGAACTCGTACGTATTGCTAGGTTCCGTGCGAAGACTCGAGATGAGGAGCTACGTTATATTGCTCTGCTCTGTCTGCAGGGTTATGTTTGCCTCACCGTTGCAGAACACTATACCAATGGCGAACTCCGCCAGTTCGTTCTCGGGAGCTTCATGTGGTTTTGCAAAGATGGCACGAATAATATTCCAGACCCTTGTGGTAGGTTAGTGTCTAATCTTGAGCACTTCAGCCCAGAGTATTATTCGAATGGTGATACAGCCTATGAGCCCTGGAGCCGAGGACGATTCTTCTGGGATCAAGCGCGTATGTTAGAACTCCGGCAGCGCGTAACAATCGACTAGTTTACCAGTAGACTTTATAATACTCATTCTCTCAATCAAAGATCTCTTAGTACTTAAACGGGCTGGCCTTGGTGAGACAATGAATAGATACGATACTGTTTGGCTTACAAGCCAGGTCCGCGCCCCGTTGGGCTAGGCCATTGGTAGGGGCAAGGTAGAAGCTCATTGGCGCCTGGTTCGGCCGCTGAGGAGCTGCGCCGTCGTCCTTGTTTCAGATTCTGATGGAGAATTCTGTGAAATATGTGGATATGGGCTCTCATCCTTTACGCTTACACATCATGCTATAACTCTCGTCCCAATAGTCCTGTAGCATTGATGGTAGGGAGATACGGTGCTAGCGCCAAGTTCAGCGACTCATGGGTGAAGGCTTGTCATTATCTGCATAATTTCAGATATTCCATCTATAAGAGATCATCTTATTCTATCCCCCGGTCTGTTTCTTGGGGTCGTGAGATTCCGTTGATGCATTGAACCGTTGCACGGGACATAAAAGTTACAGAGGTCCTATGGTCTTATCCTGACTCCATATAGACCTTTGACCGGCCCTAAAGGAGGAAGAAAATATCCAGCTCTTGGAACAGATTTAAAGATTTATTAGCCTAGATCTATTTTAATCGGCCAAGTTTACCTGAGTTACTCTATCACTCAAGATCAACGTTCCAAGTTTTCTTCCTTGCTCACCCTGTCTTATGGCTGGAGAGACTGGGGTTTGTCGTTTAGATAAGGAAGCACCGCTAAGATAAGAAGTAAACGATGCGAAAATCCTCTGAAGCCCACTGTAATTTGAGGGCACAGTCCAAGCATCGCCCTGTTTCAAAGACAGAGTCGCATTGACGGAACATTAGAGCTTATGATCTCGAATTCTAGCCAATAAAACACGCTGTACATATTGAGAAACCTTGCCCGACAATCGTCGGGTTGGAACGTAGGATTCTGTCACGTCCCTGATGCTGATACCAATTTCCAGCTTCCCACTCGATCCATGGGGCACTCCTCAGAGCAAGAAAACTGCTGACATTAAATGACGGTGCCAAAAATATCTAATTTAAGGTTCACTAAATCTGTACTGGATTATTCTTACTTTGCTCACGTCTTTTTGTCACTTGGAACAGACGTTTGAACTTTTCTCGGCTCCCGAGATTGTTACACATGAATAAATAATTGTGACGATGCCATTGCTAACGGCTTTTCTCGTTTCCGGCAACACTCTTTTTTATCCTCCTTTTGACACTCATTTTATCTTTGTTTATTCAGTATGAAGTTCTTGTCGCTCTTTAGTTTCTCTTTGGCAGTCGCTGCTTGCCGCAGTACTCCCTCACCCCAAAAGTCGGCCAAGATCGACGTTCACGCTCATTTTGTGCCCGATTTTTATGCCAAGGCCTCGAAAGAGGCTGGACATGTACCTGGTCCAGATGGCATGCCCTTTACTCCCGTGAGTACTGCACTGACAACCTATTCATGAGATAGGCATAAGCTTATATCAGTAGGAATGGGATGCCGAGTCTCATCTGCAATTTATGAAGGAAAACAACATTGAGAAATCGATTTTGTCAATCTCAAGCCCTGGAGTCTACCTCAATGTTCCGTCCAAGGATGCCACCAAGAAAGCTATCAAGTTGGCCCGTCGAGTCAACCAGTATGGATCTGAGGTGAAGGCCAAGTACCCCAAGCAGTTCGGCTTTTTTGCGTCACTTCCGCTGCCCGACATCAAGGCCTCCTTGAAAGAGATTGACTATCTCTTCAAGCAGCTCAACCCGAAGCCCGATGGCATCGTCATGATGTCTAACTATTACGGACTGTATCTCGGCGATCGTGATCTTGAGCCCATCTACGACGCGCTCAATGAGCTCAATGTCACTATCTTTGAGCACCCTACCACCCCATGCACTCAGTTCAACAAGATGCGTTTCGACATTGACAAGGCCGCTCCCTCCATCTCGCAACAACAATGGCAGGCTCTCAACCGGCCAGTCGCCGTGCGACAATTTGCTGCTCCTACCTTGGACTTCCCTTTCGAGACAGCGCGAACCTTTGCCGATTTATTCTACACGTCAATGCCGACCAAATTCCCCAACCTCAGGTGGATCATGTCCCATGCTGGCGGTGGTCTGATCCCAACCCTGGACCGCATTATCACCTACAGCGCTCTTTACCCTGGTCTCAATTTGACAGAGGCTTCGATGAAGCAAACCCTCTCTGAGAACTTCTACTTCGACCTTGCCGGACCTTGGCCTGTCAACTTCGCCATTCCTGCACTGCTTCGATGGGTTGATTACACCAGAATCGTTTGGGGATCGGACACTGTCTTCACGCCAATGTCAGAAGCTGCCAAGTATGCTGCTGCTTTCGATAAGGATGTTGCAGAGGTATTCCCGGATCCTCGAAAGGCGAACGCGATTCGAGCGACTAATGCTCGAGGTCTATTCGGCTAAATGCGAGTCCCCGCTCCGCGAAAGCTTTGCCAGGTGGTGAATTGGTACAGCGGCAATGTCGTTCCAGTATGTAGTATTAATATATCCTTCTTGAATTCTTATAATCTTGTCTTCTCTCGGGAACCTTCTCTAGGAGAGGCAAGAAGACCCAGGACCTTGGCTATAGGCGATGAAAATGTTTAGGTAATTTAGCCTAAGCTTAGGGGATGCTTTACTGAGTTTGTTTTGGCAATCTCCTCTAAACTTTTGGTTTTCTTATTTCTTGAGGACCTTCCATTCTTTAATGGTAGTCTTGTGCACATAATAGGCGTCGTAGATAAAGGCTGTATGACATGATGGTGACTTATAGCCATGTCATTCATCCGGGAGATCATCCTTTTCCCACCAACTGACTATTCTCATTGGTGGACTCTACCCCAGATTCCTTGAGACCTCGGCATTGATACCCAGAAAAGATGAGCTTGCGACCCATGCCATCGGGTCAGGACAGTCCGAAGTAACGTTTTAAGCTTCCCCGCCGGTTTCTCCAGAATTCATCCACGGCATCTGGGTTTAATGCTGGCGGAATCTGCTGATCCGGATAAATTGAAGTTTCGTATTTAAACAGCCACTGAATCCTTTGAGAGGATCTTTTATCATGTCAGACCAGATTGACACCGCAAATATCAGGATGAAGTCAGTTCAAATCCCAAGCTTATATCTTGGGCCGTTAGTGCTAATACTGAACTTAGACTCGACCCCAAGCAACTCACAGCCTTTCTGGCCGCCAACTCAACTGGCGTTGGTGTTCTAGTATGCCCCGGTGGTGGCTACAGTGTGATGTCTATTAGCTACGAAGGATTTGGTCCGGCAGAGTACCTCAGCACGCTTGGCATCGATGCATGGGTTCTCAACTACACAACGGCCAGCATCAAAACTCCGCCACTGTATCCGACACCTATGGACGAAGCCCTGGCTGCTGTCGAGATGATTAGAAAGCAGAGCCCTGGAACCAAGAAGTTGGGCATCATGGGCTTCTCAGCCGGTGGCCATCTTGCAGGAACAACACTTACAAATCCGAAGGCAAAGCTCGACTTTGGTATTCTGAGCTACCCGGTTATCACCATGGAGGACGACTACACTCACGAGAACTCACGATATAACTTGCTCGGAAACAACCCGACCCGCAAACAGATCGAAAGCCTGTCCGTGCAGAATCGGGTTTCGGACAAGACCCCACCGACGTTCCTCTTCCATACTTCAAATGACGAACTCGTCCCGGTTCAGAATACATATCTTTATGCAAATGCTATGGCTAAGCATGGTCGAAAGGTCCAGGTAGTGGTATTGCCTGACGGAAAACACGGTATTGGTCTGGGTGTGGATGACCCTGTGCGAGACTGGAGGCCGGAGCTCGAAAGGTTTCTCAAATACTCGATCTAGGTTTTGTCCCAATTAGTGCGAGGTATTGATTAAGCCACAACAACACGAGGTTCAATCTGGTGGATTTACATAAAACCTCCAAAAATGGCCCTATGGCCTAGGCATATTCTAAACTAAGAGCATCCCCATCCTAAATCTCATCATAATATTCTAAGCTGTGATACCTACAGCAGAGGGAGACATGGGAGAAGGTTGAATGAGCTTTGGTACTATTCTCAACTCGTTCACAGGTTCGCATCTCTCTCTCCTAGTTCCTTATACATGAAAGACGCTGGCCAGCATCCCCTCGAAAATACAATCTGCTTTTTGGGGGAAATCATTGTCTCTTTTTCTTTTCGCTGTCGGGTTTGTTAACAAATAAATGTAGTATTTGTCATTGAGGGTTATAGCTAATAGCTTAATTAGCACAAGTCTCGAGCTTAGTTCCCAAACATCATCAATGTCCCGCATCATTGTCCATCGCCATTGCCCATCGATACTACCGAGACAGGTATCATCTTTATGGCTATAAGAGGCTGCCCTACCAGAGCTGCTAACGTGGCTTATAATGCCGATAAGAAATTCCAGCACTGTGCAGAAGCTTATTACGAGGCATCAAAGCTTTGTGAGCTTCTCAGAGGTTTAACGCAGGTCGCAACACTGACTAAGTTGTCTGTGCTGATTTAAGATCTCAGTCACAAGTTTCAACTGCAAATTGCAAATAATCATCCGATATTATGGCAATGAGCCAATGACATATACAGACGTCTCAAAAACTACGATGCTGATTAAATCTCAATTTGACTTTAGGACACTCTTATGATGAGTTTGTGGTATCTTACTTAAATCATTCTAGACCATATATCAAAACATATACTAAACCTAGTCATAAATTCGTACGTTGGATACTAATCTTAGAATACCTTTTCCCACGCCATCCGCTCATTTTCCCGGTTGGCCTTTCATTCATACGACTAGTTGATCGAAAATGCGCTCGGCAAGAAAAACTCTGGCATCCTCAGGGTTACCGCCTCTGTCTTCCTACATGAGCAAGCGGGTGTAGCCCATATCATTCTTCCAACGATCCTATCCCCCTGAATCAAAATTGCTAAACCGTCCTTCTCGGAGCATAAATACTTGAGTCCAGGGATACGATAAGCTCTCGCGTTTCGTAGCTCTGTTGGTAAGACGAAACTCCCAACCTTGTGTGCAAACATCCTATTACACCCTGTACAAGTGATACCAACAGTGTAATCATACGGTCTGCAGTGAATAGTCCCGAATCTGGCTGAGTTGTCTCCCAGCACAGTTTGATCATCGCCGGGTCTGAGTTTGGAGAATGAAAGCAAGTCTGCGAGCCATTTGATGTTATCTTTGCCATCCAATGGCCAGGTGGGAACTTCCGGGCTGTTGTAAAGTCTGTTCAGAACTCTCTGCAGACGATTCACTTCGTTCTTCTCTTCCAGGATTTCCATAGTAGTAGATGCACTCCCTGTATGAGTTCTTCCCAGGGCTGTAATAAAATCTTTGACATCCGGTCCATCGATCTCCAAAGCTAGCTTTGCAGCAGACGAGAAGGCTTGTATCATCGAACCGCGCTCTGGTCTGCCGACTATCGAAACTGCTCCAATGTCTTCCACATGAACAGTAACACGTCGCTCCGAATCGTCAAACTTTGTGTACTTACCCAGTGCTGGCGGATGCACTTCTTGTCCCAACTGCCAAGTAAAAACGTCGCTGTAGCCAAATTCAGACCAGTGGCCAGGACCTCGTCTTTCGATAGCTCCCATAAATGGTGTTATCAATAGCGGAGAGTAGTCCCCCACTTTGAGGCATTCCCACGCAATTCGATAGTACTCCGTCTTAAAATCAGAACTGTTTGGTATGAAGGACCTTGCACGAACTATTCCTCTCAATGCATGGAGGAAGTCCATTCGGTCTCTGCACCCTCTCTTGCAGAGCAGAGCAGTTGCCATGGCAAAGTTCATCCTCTTCAGTAACTTTGCCTGTCTCAGTGTACCGAGACTCCATGGGACTTGATTCTTACCCATCCGGACCTTTCTTTCAAGATCATGCACCTTTTCATGTTGGCGAACCTCGTCCTTCCAGGCCTTGAAGATCTGGCCGAGGAATGCAGGGTCATCAAGGTCGGGGAAGTAAGTATAGTTGCTGATCATCATTCTGACTCGCTCACTTCTGATGAACTCCATGGCAGTCCAGACGCGCTTGAAGTACTTGGAGTTGCAGACTGATATGACTGAGCTGAGGCGTTCTGGAGTCCGCTTGTCCTTGTAGAGCTCGTTTACTACATTCGGACTCACATCATCGAAGTACAGGACAGTTGTCTCGGCTGTGCTAAAGAGCTTATCCATGATGGGAAGGATATTACCCCTCAGAGCATCAGACCATTGAGGGACGCTTATGTAGTCTAACCAAAGCTCTCTGGCCTCGTATCCAGGTCTTCCGATTCCGTTGTAAACTCTAGCCGAGATGTCTAGAACACGACGGGCTGCTTCTGGCGTCTCTGGTACTGTTTTTTGTTGCTGCTGTGCCTTTGAGATGTTGGGATCCCAGACATGGGAGACTGCTGAGAAGAGGATCTTTGAGCTGACTACACAGTCCATATGTCGGTCGAAGAGTATGATATCGCCTCGAGGCGTAGACACAACAGCGCTTGAACCTAGGCGACGCGAGCCTGCCTGCTCAATGCGAAATGTACGAATAAGAGGGCTCCCTTTGAACGACTTCTGACATTGCAAGCACTTCAGCTTCTCTTCTGTAGGTTCACGCCATAGTTTTTCAAGAAGCTGTTCGCCTTCCATGTTGCGTATATGAGTTTGTGGTGTCAAGTTTCTGGAGACAGCAAAAGCAAGTGGGAACAGTCAAGGTGAGATGAGGGGTTTGCAAGCTGCATATCTTCAACAAACAAGGTAATTAGTTACACAGTGACGCATTGGCAACCAGATATATCATGATGATTGGCTGGTCACGGCAGTTTCCAGTAAGCAGCCCGTCAAGTTGCATCCACGTTTGTGGTCAAATACCTGTATAACGGGATCTTTGGAACACGGAATTTATTGCGCTGCATAACAATAATTTTCAATCCCATTTATGTTTTCCGTGGTTTTGGTGACTGAAGATATTCATGAGACTAATCGATTGATGTTTCTGAAGGCCTCACGAGCACTCTTTAACTTTCTCACCTTTCAAAAAGTGTCGTAAGTCTAGTCCTGTTTACGTTCAGTCTTACAACAATCAGATTGGTATTCTGTTCTACCGCAAACATTACCGATAATTTGGTTCGGCTGGCTGCTGTCAGCGTTTGACTGTCGCGGGTTAGCCGTTATCTTAGGCTGTTAAACACAACGTCTAAACCTGAGCTAGAAGACACTATTGGAACCAATGTTCGTATCTTGGCCTTTTAGCAGTATTCAGGTGCAGAACACTAGCCTCATTCAAGTCGGGCTCCGAGCTGAGGAAATTACCGGCTGTCAAAGAAAACAGCCCCTGGCTGGAATACAAAAAGTGCCGGTTTGGCAGCATGTCACCCTGATTCATTCACGTCATTCTTAGGCACTATGGCTCCCCGATCTTTAAACGCGTTGATTGTTACAGCGTTGGCTGTGGCTGGTGTTTATGCCGGGCCCTGCAAGCCATCGCTGGCATCGTCATCTATCATCTCGTTCTCAAGTGCATTCACGACGATAGAAGGACTATCATCAACTGAGACACAGACTACAGCGGGTGTTTCGTCCAGCACTGAGACACTCTCTACTGCCGACGCCGATACCACCGAGGCTCTATCGACTACTACAGCCCTATCGATCACAGAGGAGCTGTCGACCACTGTCTTTGAGTCGACAACATCGGCTGAAACTACCACAGCAGCGGCAACGACGACAACGGAGGCTGGATGTACAGTCGCTTGCACCCATGTCATCGGAAAGAGCGGCGCTTGTACGATTCCATTCCAAGTCGCAACATGGCAGATCGACGAGTCTTGGCATATCGGTTCACCCACAGTAACTAACCAGGCGGCTTGCGCCGATGCCTGTGCCAGTGACTGTCGTTGCAAGTCCTTCGCCTCGTATGGCACAAGCTGCGACCTGTACTCGGGCACCCAGGCCCAGGTGAATCCACCTTCCTTCTACCTCGGCTCTTACTTCTTCGATCTGGCGGGCTGTTATGAATGCGATGATTAATAAGGGGGGTATCACAAGGACTTTGGAAGAATTTTTCTTTGGGCGATTGGGATCAAGCCACGAACTCCTACTTCGGACAATCCAAAGGCTGAAGCCGCATATTTTGGAGGAATAAGGCGCTGAAAGAGTTTGTTACGAAGCTAGCGATAGTCTTCATAGAATTGGAGTTAGAAACACGGGGTCGACTTGATCTACTACATGTTCCATCTTGGTGCAACAAAGGTTCGGGAGCAATCAATCCAAGTCGAGCGTGCTTGTGCGCTACTACGACTAGACAGACAATGTGTGCTGACAGCCTCGGGGGAGCTTAGCCAAGTTTCGCTTTGTAGGTCCACGGGCACAGGCAAGCCTACGTCTTTATCCTCGACTTCCAGTCCGTAGATATGAACCAAAAGAACACCAACTTCATCCACATACGACCATACCTACCAGAGAACTCGGGATCCCGTCCGCTCTCCCATAGATAAGCTGGTAAGGGGCGGATTAGTAGTTGGGTCGGTGACGACCAGCGAATCCCCGCTGTTGTATGTTTTTGCCTGTTGTAGCTGTACCCTTTTTTTTTGTCCTTCTGCCATTGTGTTTGTAGGCATGGTTGGGAGGAAAATGGGCGGCCGAACCCCTCACTGATCGGGCATGTCGCGCATGCATCACAAGCAAGTCGATGTAGCTAGACAAGCGGAGGCGCAAAGGTCGTACATGTAGCAAGTTTGCTTTCGGCTACGAAGAAGGGGGCGATGAGGTGAATGAACGACCTGAGGCATCACTGTCGATAATGGGTCTCCTGGCCTAGACTTGGTCAATGGTGAAGCCAACGACCCGGAACAATCGAGAAGGTGCTGACCAAAAATCCTGCGATCAAAGCGTTGGTCGGAGAATGTAGCTTTGGTCCTCTAGAACCTGCGCACTTGATCCCTCTAGAGACGTCTGGTCTTCAGTAAGGGTAGGTTCTGATAGGGCGCGATATTCGCCGCGGGATGATTTGTAGGCGTGAACAGAAATGGGTAGCAGCTGATCAAAAGGAGTCAGGGTAGGTAAGGAGGATGGAAATTGTTCAGAAAGCGGGTAGCTGCGGTTCTTGTAATTGAGACTATATACAAACATTCACGGGTATCCATACGAAAAGATTTTCTGTAACAAAAAGACAAGGTGCAACGCTAATAGATCGTATTGGAGCATCAAGTTGGGCAGCCACGGCATCGTTCGTGTAATGCTCGAAGGAACCGCTTGGCAAGATGGTGTCGCCCATGACGATGCCTTCAAGCCACCTCTTGCGGTCGTCATGTCGGACTCGAGAATATGTATTGCGACGAGGTTGTTCGTCGCTGGTATTGGGACCGAGACTCGTGGATGTAGGCTACGGCCTGTTTGGGCGTCGACTCTGGCGAGGCCGTGAGGAAGCGCGGGTTGGGTTGGGTTCGTTGGCGTGTAAAGGATGATCACTCTGTAAAAAATTAGTCAGGATGTGTCAACATTTATTGTGGTGCAAGTCAAGACATACATTGTGAGGTCCATGTGTGGTGCAAGCGAGCCCTCCAGACCAGGCGCGCCATTACCAGTATCACAACAGAGTGGCATAGATGCATTCAGCCAAGTCAAGCCCTGCCATGGCGCCCAGTGGTTTTCGCAGTCGGAGACAGAACCATCGAGGGTGAGGAAGATGCCATCACAGTGCTCATAACAGCAGCGGTGACTGAAGATCCGTCGATGAGTCCTTCTTTGGCCAGCGCCACACAGACAGTCCATGAGGGGATGCTGGCATGACTTTGGGCGGAAGCGGCGTCGCGTACGAAACATCAGGAAATGAATGCTGAGTACGGTTGTTTGTTGACCAACAGTCGATAACTCGACCCGTTCATTTTGTAAGACGTGTAACGATATCGTCGTACACATCACTGCGAACTTTGTCGAGGAATGACTGCGCTACTCCATTTTCGTCTCTGTGCTCCTGGATGGAATCCACCTTGGCATCCAGATCCTCTAGATCGTCTCGTAGCTCGACCAGGCGCGTATCGTAGCCTTCCAGGACATCAGCGCTGTGTTTGTCCTGGCCTTGGAGCTGTTCGACATCACGCTGCAGGGAGCTAAAATCCTCGCGAAAAGTCGTGACTTGCTGTCGTAGCTGATCGAGATCTGTTCTGAGGTTGCTGTTCTCTTGTCTCAAGGCAGAGAGTTCCTGGTGAACAAGTCGATCCCTTTCATTCCGCGCCTTGAGCTCGGCCCAAATTTGAGCAAGTTCATCTCGTGCCTCGTCCGGGCTGCTAATGCGGCGGCGCTTTCTCTCATTGATTGGGGGAGCTGGTGGTGGAGACCCAGTCTCGTCATAGGCCGGCGGTGCGTCGTCGTCCGGGGAGAGATCGATGACCTTGGTCTCAGTGTTTGCAGAAGGATGCTTGTCGTGGGAAGGCGCAAAGCGAGTTTGTTTCACGGCGTCGCTGATGGACTGAAGCTCGGCTTTGGAAAACTTTGTAGCATCGACGTAAATACTGAATGAGGTTGCGGCAGAGAGCATGCGAAGAGCATCCAAGACCTTGCCTGACTGTGTTCGGCTAGGGGCCAACGGCTCTTTGGCAGCGGTGGGAACAAAGAGCCGAACGTTCTTGTTTGTTTGGAACTTCAGGCATGCAACAGGGCACTTGAACTTCTCTTGTACCGTTCCCGGTGCCTTTGAAGCAAAAGCCAAGTCGAACGATGTGATGGAAGAGGGATCGATGGAGATGGCAACATTTGAGATGCCCTCGACTCCTTTCAAGTTCATCGGAAAGCGCAGCTCGATAGTTGCGCACAATCCGCTCAGGTGAATTCGTAGCATGATGCTGTCGATCTTTGGATCAGGCTTCGAGAAACAGTGGGTTGCGCCATCGTGTTCCCACTCAATAACGGCGGGCGCAGTCTCATCGACGTCAAGACATGGCGAGGTGGAAGACGACATTCCTGGAATCCATCAGTAGCACAGCGAGCATCAGACGTACCTTGACGCCGTCAACAACGAGGCACGAGCAGAGATGACCGGCTCCGTCAACAGGCAACCCGTGGTCTCCAGCAATGCTGCAAGACCGTGCTTGAGCTCCAGCAACGCTGCGAGTCCAAGCCAAGTCCCTTCTACAGTCCCCGGTTGTTCCAACGAAGGGCGCACCGCGCACGTTCGATGGGTACAAGTCGGAATTTTATAACGGTCTGCAGTGACGGTTCACCGGGTCTCTGAATGTGCTTATCGTTGGGGCGCGAGGGTCGGGCGAGGAGCAAATCTCGATCAGCGAACCCACTTGAACTCCAGCACGCTGCAAGAACAAGTCGGAGCGCTTCTCTTGATAGGTGTTGTGCCTTCGGTCGGGTGAGGATGGCGATGATGCTGCCTTTGACCAGAGCGTGAATGCGAATGGCGCTGGAGAAATTGTGGGGCAGTCACATGACCATAGAAGCAGTAATGGTTCAAGCTCGTTTCGATACTCAAAGAGGGAGAAAAGCAAAGGAACTCTCGACTAGAGAAAGAATATTTGAACAGATAGAGATTTTGATCACTGTTCAGAAGACGAACTACCGAGAGAAAGGCAGCAGCAGAATGGTTAAAACTGTCACTGTTTGGAAGTGAGGAAGCTCAATGATTCAAAGGATGTGGTCTGTGCGCTCGGCTGTTCAGTTGTTCCGAAACGCAAACGAGCGCCTTCTTACAGTGTAGCATACAGTGCACATGATTTCATAAACTGTGCTTCTGTCGCTGGGTTACCCTGCAGAATTTGGATGAAGACTCTGAATCTGTAAATTTCATCGGAACCTGATATAGACAGACTTTGCTATAGATGCAGTGGTTGATATATTTTAATATCCTTGTGGTTTTCTGTTTTCTGTAATTATCCAAAGGTTGATACATGATATTGTGAAATGCTTGTGCAATCTTACACACGGACTATTAATCCTGATCAAACGTAGATAAACACCACTAAGAACATAAAAAGACACGGAAATATACCTGTGTATATCAGACCCTATGGCTATACTCTGCACCAATTTTATAACATTTACTTATTCAACTTCTGTAGACTGAATTTCTTGTGCTGCAAAGTGCAACGCGCAACGCGAGATGCGCGTCGAGGTTGAACGCGTAAAGTTGGTTACGCGCAGATCTTCCAAAGGGCGAATCATGCTGCTGTAACATCAGTGTCGCTTGTCTCCATCCCGTGTTCATTCAGTGGTAACAGCCTATGCCTATCTCTGATACTCTTTTCAACAAATCACTTGCGCTTGTCACTGAGATTCACCATGGACTCTGATCAAAACTCATATTTTGTCTATACCTATTTGCCAAGTCGCCTATTCTGTGCGCACCGAGCCATGAATCTATTCATAAAAGAAAGTCACGAAAACTAACAAAACCTGCACTTAAGATTTCCCATTCGTCATCCCCTCCCACCTCTCAAAGTTCCCAGCTTCCAGGCCAAACAAATCCAATAACCGACCGACCATCTGATTCAATATGTCATCCACTGAGCTTGGTCTCGTGTAGAATCCGACAACAGGAGGTGCAATAATCGCACCGGCTCTTGTCACCTCCATCATGTTCCGCAAGTGTATCTCACTCAGCGGCGTTTCTCTCAATGACAACACTAGCCTCCTTCGTTCTTTGAGGCAGACATCTGCTGCGCGGGTGATAAGGTCATCGCAAATGCCGGCGTTGATGGCTGCTAGCGTTTTTACGGAGCAGGGGACGACGATCATGCCATCAACATGACAAGACCCGCTTGCAATTGGGGCGGCTAAGTCATTTGGGTTGTAGACGTGATCTGCTAGTGCTCTCACTGAAGCTGGTGTGTAGTCTGTTTCGTATTTTATGGTCTCGGCTGCCCATTTGCTGATGATGAGATGAGTTTCAACATTCAGCCTCCGAAGTGTTGAGAGAACATGAATGCCGATGGCAGCTCCTGTCGCGCCAGTCAGGGCTACAATAATCTTCTTTCTTGGTGCCTCTCCCATGTTGATCACTGAAAGAGCTGAGTTGTAATGTAAAGTGTGAAGATAAGTTGGCGCGTAACCGATATATTGAAGAATGCTCCTGGTTTCCAAAAGCGATATAATAGTTATTGTCCTCAGAAGTAACAGATGGGACATGCGACTCTTCTTAAACGAAGCTCTTGTCATATCAGACCCGTCAGTTTGGTAGCATTGAGGCTCAGTTCGGGGATCCTCGGTGCCTTCGGGGCCCACATTCCCGGATGTTGCGGCTCGGCAGATGCGGACTCGGTGGACTCGGGGCCTCGGACGACCATGCGTCATACGACGAACTGAGTAAACAGTATGAGTTCAATGAAGATATAAGAATTGCTGAAGCCCATCAGTTATGCTATTGAAATCAGTCCAGAATCAGCAAGACTTACCATCATGGCTTCTAAATCTCTTCCTCATATGGACTTCCGCAGTTACGTTGAGGCTCTCGAAGCCGACGGCGACCTTGTCTCAATTACTGAAGAATGCGACCCTCATCTTGAAGTTGGTGCAATTATTCGAAAGGTTGTTGAGACTAATGATAAGGCTCCCTTGTTCAACAAGCTCAAGGGACAAGATGAGAATGGCCTTTGGAGATTATTGGGTGCACCAAACTCCCTTCGGTCTGACCCCAAGCAGCGCTACGGCAGACTTGCCAGACATCTCGGACTGCCTCCAGACTCATCGATGAAGGTTATCTTGGATAAGATGATCTCTGCCAAAACAGCACCTCCTATTCCCCCTACTGTTGTTGAGACTGGTCCTTGCAAGGAGCACATCTTGACACCGGACCACTTCGACCTCACTAAGCTCCCGGCACCACTGCTTCATCAATCAGATGGTGGAAAATACGTTCAAACTTACGGAATGCACATTGTACAATCCCCAGATGGAAAATGGACAAACTGGTCTATTGCTCGTGCAATGGTCTACGACCGAAACCACCTTGCCGGATTGGTGATCAAGCCGCAACACCTCTACCAGATTCACGAGATGTGGAAGAAGGAAGGCCGCGATATGCCTTGGGCTTTGGCCTTTGGAGTCCCTCCTGCTGCCATCATGGCATCGAGCATGCCCCTCCCTGACGGATTGTCTGAGGCTGAATACATTGGTTCGCTTGTCGGGTCATCCCTTGATGTCGTCAAGTGCGAGACCAATGGACTCTATGTACCCGCCAACTCGGAAATAGTATTTGAAGGAACATGCTCTATCACGGATACAGCACCTGAGGGGCCTTTTGGAGAGATGCATGGGTAAGTCTACATTGCTGTCTATTTTCTTCCAGTGCTGACAGTCACCTTAGCTACGTGTTTCCCGGCGATGCCCACCCTTGGCCAAAGTATACGGTAGATCTCATCACGCACCGTAAAGATGCAATTCTGCCCGTCTCCAACTGTGGAAGACTGACTGACGAGACTGTAAGCATTAGCTGGTTTGATTTGAAGATAGTGACTGACTTCAGTAGCATACAATGATAGGCCCTCTTGCTGCTGCAGAGATCGGCTTTCTCCTCAAGTCGAAAGGTTTCCCTATCAAGGAAGCCTTCTCACCATTCGAGTCTCAAGTTACGTGGGTTGCTTTGCAGGTCGACACCCAGAAGCTACGTGAGATGAAGACAACATCTGAGAAGTTCTGCCGTGAGATCGGAGACATCATCTTCAATCACAAGGTCGGCTATACGATTCATCGGTTGGTAATCGTAGGTGATGACATCAATGTGTACGATTTCAAGGATGTGATCTGGGCTTTCTGTACTCGTTGCCGCCCCGGAATGGATGAGTACGTCTTTGAAGACGTTGCCGGCTTTCCACTCATACCATACATGTCGCATGGTAATGGAGCGCCTAATCGTGGTGGCAAGGTTGTCTCCGACTGCTTGTTGCCAGTCGAATATACAACCGGGAAGAACTGGGAAGCAGCGGACTTTGAAAACTCGTTTCCGGAGGAGATCAAAGACAGGGTTTGCAACCGATGGCAAGCCTTGGGCTTCAACAGCGCGAAGTAATTTGGGCCATCCTAGCAAAGAGACTTGTAGAGATTACTAGAATATTTATAGATGTCATTACAAAATAGTGTTTTATTAGAACATCTGTGATAAGCTTAGTACATCTTCTTAGGGCATCGGACTTTGTTGGACAGGTAGGGACCTAGAGACCAAAATCTTGTGGCACCTGGTCCGACATGATGAAATTGTATGATTCAAGGGGAGAAAACGCATCAAAGTCAAAATCTCGAAGCCAATCATCCAAGCTAACCATGCTGCAAGGAGGAATATCAGTACTTTTGAACAGTGGGGAGGGCTGTAACACAAACCTTTGTTCCTGAGTGTTACCAAAATGCTCTGGTAGAACAGGCATGTTTTCCGAAGAAACTGCTATTGGGTGATGCTCTTGCGATGAGTTCTCACTTTGGCATCTGATCTCATCCACTGACGATCGTTGTAGAGCTTGAATCGCCCTGAGAGCTTTCTTGTGCGCCGCAGAGAACTGTCCGACATCGTCGCTGCGCTCAGTTAACGTTTTTACTAGCTCAGCTAGTATCTCTTGGGAGTCTTGATCTTGAGCGTCAGAGCCTTGTCGGATAAAGCTCAACAAGAGTGCTGAGGCAAGACCGTTGTGAACGAAGGCCCATGAACGAGTTGCAAGATTCGAGATGGAGCGTAGCTTGATGAAAGCACGGACACTTTGTTTCAAAGCACCTTGAAAGCGGTTCAAGATCGTTGAACATTCTTCTTCACTAAATTTTCCTTTGTTCTGCGAGGACAGTACAGGACGGCAGAGGGTGGAGAGGAGAAAGTAGCGGTGGACGATCAGGCTATAATGCTCTTGTAGCTCTTGGATCGAGGTAGATCGCTGCAAATCCTGCAGATGGGGAGCTAGAGAAGACTCGTACAAGTCAAAGTCATGAAAGAGCCGGCTATAGTCCCGGACTGGTTCTGTCTGGGGAAGTCTTGGAAGGTGTCTGAAGCTCAGATGACATAGCCAGTTCATAGCCTGTCGGTAGTCAAGAGGCTGGCTAGATGGATCCAAGGATACGAGAGCTGGGAGGTCTGGCTCTAGGTCCATCTCATGAGAAGCTGGGGGTCTATCAAACGCTAATGAGAGAAGCGCGTCTTGCCAAACAATCGCGAGCCTATGAATAAGGGATACGTCAGCACTCCTAGGACAAACGGTACTTTGCTGAGTGATTCACCTTAACTGCTGCGCTTCTGCAGGCGAGAGACGGAGAGCACAGTGGTTGATAGGCTGATGGAGACCAACGGATAGCGCGACTCGAACTGTGGTGCCACCTAGGATCCAAGCTGCACGAGGATTCATGTTATTTTGTAAAACATGACCAAGGATGAGTAATGCTTGGATCAGTCTCTTGGAAGGATTCCATAACAGATCGAAGGACCCCAGATACTTGAGAGCAGATTGCACTAAGGCGGTCAGTTGCCTGTAAGTGACAGAAAGTGGAGAACTGCTGCTTACAGTTTTGACTGGACTTGGATAGTCGTATAGCAGTGGGTAAATCCGAGAACTGCGCCCCAGCCGCCATTATAGCATGAAGAAGACAAAGGCTATGATTGTCGATCTGCTGTGTCTGAACTTCATGACTCAAGAGAGAACATATGAGCTTCTCGATCTCAGTGAGATCGTCAAGGACGAACTGAAAAGAGTGAACTCGATCCCGATAGAAGCCAAACAGAGAAATCATGTCTTGGTCAACAGCGAAGATTGTTTCTGAGCTTCCTGCAGGGGTACCACGTCCACCATCGGAAGCGCCATCCATGCCGAGAAGAGGAAGAATCCCTGTTTCAAACGCGGTGCGACGCTCATTGTTGGCATGAGGCTGAGTAGTATCTGGTCGTGCTACTGAGATGATGGAGTTGTCACCTAATAAGGACGGACTCGCGTTAGATGCACTACCATCGTGACTGACCGGGCGTCTGGGTTGTGTTGCATTGTTGGTACCATGGCTCGAGTCCGTGATAGCCTGTACTTCTGGTTGGCGAGGTTGCGGAGTTGGACTTGATGACGCCCGAGATTGGTCGTAGAAGCAGAGGTCGGAGTGACGGCGCTTGATGCATGTTTGGCACGGCTGCTGATGATTACAGCGCACTTTTCTCTCTCTACAAGGCAAACATGCTTTCCTGATACGCGCAAGTTGCCGCACGCGCAGTATGCTCTTCAAATCTGGCGGTTGAGTTGCTGCAGCCTCCGTTCTCGGCGCGTTCGGGTATCTCGGAATATTCGGAGTTCGTTGCGGGGAGTCGTTCATCGCAGAGTTGCTTGTTTTGAGAGTAATAGTGTATATATAGAAATCATTCGGCTATACTCAAGGTGACTATTCATTGAGTCGAGAGTCTGTATAGGTGCTTGAAGCAAGATTCGCTTGATCCTGTAGTTCGAGATATCCATCGCGCTAGTCCTATAACCTCAGGCACCAAACTCTGCCACCCAATCATTCTGTTGGTGGTTTTCAGTAACGACTGAAACATCGCGAAATCGTAGGTTTTCAAGCGAAAAGTCCATGCTGAAACACAAGGAAACAATTGTATATGTATTCTCACCACTACATCTCATGACTGTCTCGCAGCTGTTTTATCCTGGGATACGAGAACAAGGTTCAAGTTAACGGATACCGGCTCCAGGGCGCTAGACTCTTCTGATCTTGGAAGCATAGTGTCAAAAATAATTGACTAGCTTGAAAGCTTGAATTATACCAAGCTTGTTCAAGTCTTTTTGTCGTTAGAACTAAACGCCTTAAGTTCTCTTTCCCCCTTAATCGGGTATAAATGGGCATTTGAGAAACCCCAAGATTCATTTTTGCTAGGCAGATCCTAATAAAAGCACGTTCTGGAGGAAGATTCCGGTTATAACAATGCCGTGATGCCGCAGCTGTGCCGTTGCATCGGAAGCTCAGCGCCGAAAATGGGGCCGTCTTACTCGTCGTAGAATCAGCTCCTAGACAAGACAAGTAAGGGCCGACAACTTCAACCCAAAGTGCGCCATTTCATCAACGGCTACGGCACAGCTTAGTAGCTCTGAAGCTAGTCCCCTTTCACTCTGTTTCTCGCGAAAATCAAGCCACGTCATCTGGTCAAAACACAATGCAGGGTTCAACATGCATGCAATAATCTAAGGCTCTAGGGGTAGCCCAGATGACCCAATTGTGTTGGACTTGGCTTTGAGAGAAGCTCAGAGCCAAGACTTGTAGTCCATCTTAGCCGTTTGTACTAAACTTATAGAAACCCAAAGATTGGTCGAAGCGTACTTACAAATGGCTGAGTCTAAGCATGACAATTGAGGCCATTCCCAATTCTGAAGTCCCCGAAAAAACAGGTGAAGTCGGGAATGTCAGTGTACGAGAGTCAAGGTTGGAGTGTTGCTCATGTCAGATTTCTGTACCCAAATATAACATCTCTCATCTGCTGCCGTGTTATCCCCCCAAATGCATGTGTAAATCCCTTCTGATACAAACTCAAAAACGCCCTGGCCTAAAACGAACCCCTGATCGGCTTGTCAATCCCGAACAAGACCCTTTTCTCACGAGATGTCAGGTATTCAAGCACAGACCCCCCCTTCTCGCCATTCATTATTATTTACGTATAAGCAACAAGGCACCAAATTAATTCTCGCATCTTGCCGAGGAACCGCAGCCGCGTAATCTGCCCACGGCAACACGGCTTGCCCAAGTGGAGCAATCTGTCCTGCTCCGCCTCAGCTACCCCGGACCGAATCTTACGAGTTGGCCACTGACGAGACTAGACGCGCTTCTAGGCCCGCGACTAGAAGGATTTCGGCATTTTTCGTATGGAGGCGTCTACGATAGAACCAATCCCAGGGTGTTGAGTATTTGCTGCTCTGCCTCGCTTGAGAAGCGCTGGCTTGCTCGTATTGGGCTTGTTTGCTCCTTACTCCGTTCGTCGGTTTGAGCCGCGTGGGCAACGCAACTTTCCTTTTAGTAGGCGACTTTGCGTCAGCGAGGCACAAATGAATGATGCGAGGATAAATACAGAATCATGGCCTCTTCTCCGCAGTTTGACAATTCATTTCTCCTGTACACTTTTTGCTTAATTAATTGCTTTCGTTTGTATTCTCCACTCGCTATAATGTCTGAGTCAGCCCATCATGCCCATCGGGTTTTCGTCCCCAAGATCCAAACTATCGAAAACAACCCTCTTTCACACCTTCTACCATACGGCTCCTTAATACTTGCTACCAGCATCATCTGCATTGTTCTCCTTACCAACTGCCTCGAGCGATGGATCCTGCCGGCTGTTTACAAAGACATCTGCCAAACATTCGAACGAACAAAAGATGAAAGGCGACGGCGGTCTTTTGTCTACTTCCACGTCGGCTGCATCATTCTTTTTTGCGTTCTCTGCAGTGGATGCTATCCTATGATGTACTTCCTCATCGGCGACGCCAAATTCTCTACACCATTTACCAAAGGCAGCTCTGTCACGATCGGAGACAGTCTGCTTGTTCTTTCTGAAGTCTACAGTTCATATTATATCTTCGAAATATGCTTTCGCACCAAGTTCGCGAGTCCTCTCAGCATTGCGCACCATACTGGACTACTTGTCATCACACAGACAGCGTTGAGTCTTTTTGCCGATCACGACAAGCATCGCGAAGCTACACTGGAGTTCTACATGTGCATGGTCTGGGGTTAGTCAATCAAGGCTCTGTAGTCTCGCGAATCGAAATATTCTGACAATGTCTCTTTATCTAGGCACATTCGACGTAATCGTCGAGCTCCCCATCTTTCTCATGATGATCGTGTGGCGAATCAAGCGCCACAACACTCTATTGCTGTCCCGCATGGCCTACACGTGCTGTGTATGGCAAGTTACAGGGGCTATAACCGAGGTCGCCGTTACGATATATCTCCTCAACCGGTCGTGGCATCGCTGGGGTCTCGAGTGGCGCATCATTACACCCCTGGTGTTCTCATTGTGGATCACAACCCAGCTCTACGGAGCCTCTCGACTATATCAGATGGGACGCGGTGAGCGGCAAAAGCTGAAAGCTAAGGACGAGTTGGCCTTGACGCAGGAGGAAAGCGTATGATTGGACTCAAGGCAACTTTCTTTTCACATAGATTTGGATTTCACAGTCACATAGCATTGCTAGCCGGATACATATACCCAGTATTTTGATACACTCTAAGCTGCACAAAGCTTCATGGGGCATTGTCTCCTTCTAAGTTCTCTCGGCTGATTTAAGCTCTCAGCCACCTCCTTCAAGTACCAGGCGATGACTTCTTCAGCGTGCCCACCATATCAACAATCTCTTCTGTAGCTTTACTGTCCACAAACTCGAGTACGTCGGCAATCTTTTCCCCGCTCTCATTCATGGTCATCAGAAACATGTACTCTCCCCGCTTCGTCCATTCTTCTTCATCATCGCTGTCCCTCAATTTTCTATGAAAATTGGTCTCAGAGGCTGCCCATACGAGGACCTGCCGTAGCGACGGATTGGGCCACATCTGCTTGATGCTGACGGTGAACGAAGACATGACCTCTCCGACCTGATTCAGTCGAGCGATCAAGCCATAGCGATCCATAGACCCAGGAAGGTTGGCCGACGCTGGCGCAAATCTGTGGCTATACTCATCGCTGAGGATGCGTGACAGGGCTTCCGTGTCTAGTGTTCTAAAAACATCGGTGTACGCTGTTGCGGTCGCAATCAGAGTCGCTATATCCAGCACGGGCATAGGCTCGTCTGTAGAAGACATGGCGGTGGAAGTGATGAGGGTTAGAAGAGTAAAGAGTCCGCGTGCGGTGAGGAGGGCATTTGAGGGACGTATATGTAGTCAACTGCTATGTTCTTGCAATGTACTTATCCCAAGCCAATTGTATGGAAATCCTTAACGAATGACCATATATAAATACTCTACAGGGCGCCGCCGGACTTAGGACTTGTGAATAGCCGGTGATCCTGGCAAAATCCCTGTCTCGACCGAAAGACTCCCAGAGCGGACGAACAATGTTCGGACTGGCAACGAAGGGACGGCCAAAGGAAGGCAAAAAGAAATATTAATTTTTTTTTTGAGGACATCTAATATAAGTGATGGAAAGACTTATGTGGATTTAGTATATCTCACTAGGGTCTTAGAACGGTTTATAGTGGCGTCCTGATTTAATGTCAAAGGCTTTCTTGCTTCGTGAGGAAGTCCACCTGCGGAGCGCCAAGATTAGAAGACCGAAGCTCGGCCGAATCACCGCCACTCCGACTGCAAGCTGCAAGATGCCTACGCTACTAGATTAAGGTCAAAGTAATGGCTTTCTTGTCACAAAGACGCGGGCCAGAAACCGGAGGTGACTCTTTATCCCGTCCCTCTTTGTAATACTTCAGAGACTCTGTGAATCCAATCCTCGTCAAGTAGTACTTCTCGTCCAAAGTACAGATCAAGCAAGCTCCAGGACGTGGCCCTTCTCCTTCAGATTCCACCTCCGAAAGCATGACGACCTGAACGTCTATAGACTCTGTGATAGGCTCTTTAGTTGCCTGGCTTTCGTCTAGCCAGACTAGATCAGACGTTTCTCCACCATCGAGCAGCAGAAACGCGCATCTCTCCTTCAGAGGATCGACAGTGTAAGCACCGAAAGCGCCAGTCTGTTGATAGTTGCTGAAATCATGCCCGCAGTTTGGGAATAATTTCCCGTGTCCGACCATGGCTTTGATCTGAAGATACCCGTTATCGTATCGACCAAATGGAGTGCCATCTGGGCTTTGACCTTCCATAGCCACAGGCTCTGCGACGATCGTGTCACCTAGAGTCCCTACTATGTTGAAATGACCATAATCAATTGCTGAATCTTGACTGGCCCATGACCAAGATGGCGCGCGATACTTGGCCGCCTTCTTGCCTGGTCCACCGCGCTTCCAGCAAAGACTTTTCACGAGCTCATCATCGTCTTCGCACCAATGGCCGGCCATGTAGCCAAACGGGTGAATGCTGTCAAGGGCTTTGGCTATTCCACTTATGGCGAGTAGTTTGTCGTCGATGTACGTCAAAGAACGATGCGAGTAGTCTCCCCCAACAAGGTGAACATACCAGTAGCGCAGCATCTGCTTGAGTTCTTTCTTCTTCGCTTCCTTGTTCTCCGCAGATTTAATCCGATGCGCTATCTTTGCGATGTTCACATTACGACCTATTGAGTAAAGCTCGTCCTCGCTTTCGTGGATCCCGTGTAAACACTCCCAATAGAGTTGGTCTTCGGCGTAGTGAATGATGCGCGGGGACAGAATTCGCTCTTGCATCGTCCATCCTCTGTCACGGAGCGCGCAGTGGCTTAGAAGATCACCTATATCTCGCAGATTGGTAGCCGAGCGATCGATTCTTGTCTCTTGATCTGGGAACAGAAAGATCGAGCTTTCTTCGTTGGTTGAGAGTTTGCTACAGATCTTCATGCTGTCCTTGTCATTGAGAATGGAAGAAGACCTCTCGTTGTGTAACCCTGCCTTGGCGTCTTGGCTCGAGTCAGCAGAGATAGTGACGACGGCGTTCTGGTAAATGGAAGCCATCTTGACGGCTTCCCTTGCCCAATCTTCCTTGTCATCTTGAACAATGCAGAGACTGTCGATCCAAACCCATTTCAGGCCAAGATTTCTGACAACTTGAACAGTATCAGACAGCGTCTTGGGAAGCTCAGAAATATTGAAGTCTGTCAGGCGCATGCCGAGGTTCTTGGTGGTAGTTTGCCAGATAGCATCCAGGCCGCCCCATCTGTAGCTCAAGGCGGCATACGACGAATATCCAACTGAGCCCGGGGTTATCTTGATCTTGGTACCTCGGTCTGTATCGATGATCTCAACAAGTCTCGCGGCGCGCTCTTCTTCAACAAGTGCGTCGCCTCGCGAGAGGCTCCTTTGCTGGTGTAAGAACTGGATGTCCTCGCATAATTGCAACCGTCGTGCCTCTTTTGTCTGCAGCAACACATCAAGTCCTTCTGACAGAAAAAGTGATTCCAATTCTTTACTATTGCCATGCATCTTCGCGAGACATTCTTGGAGATCATTGTCAATAATGTGTTTACAATCTTCAAAGCAATCTTTGCTCAAAAGGCATTCCTTGAGCCACTCCAAAGCATGAACAGTTGAAGTCAAGCTAGAGGTGCTTTCTGGTAGTAGTCGAGCGGTCTCGGCGCCTGATCGCTGAGCAGGATCCCCAGGAAGTGTTCTCATCGTAAGCCAGGGAATGCTTCGTTCGTGCTCGCTGGGAGTTTCACAGTCGACGTCTGAAACCACTATGGTCAAGCCGCGTTTCGTGTGGTCATGTTGTCCATAAAAGGCTCGAGCCTGCTGAGTAGCGAGAAGCTTCTGATTCGATTCGGAAAGAGAGGATTTTGAGCTTTCCGAGCTCAGATGTCTCATTGCATGACGACAAGGTATGCTTCTTAAGTTGAGCGGTAAAAGAGGCTTCAAGCTACCCAGTGCATGGCGACACAGTTGGCATGTCCTCAGAGACTTGTAGAGATTGAGCAGGTTCTTATGTAGTGCAAAACCCTGCTTGGAGACAAGTTCTTCGATGTTTATCCTGGCGCAGGTATCGCATAGAGACTGCTCCATATTGGAAGAATGGGGTAGATTTGCTGGAGCTACGTGTGATCCGGTGATTTGAGTCGTGTATAAATCTTGAGATAGGAACGGGTCAAAACATGATTGAGCGATAATGTACTGTCTGATTATTATGGGACGAGTTGTTGGCCGTAGGACCTAATCTGAACCTGTCATCTTCAACATCAGCTCTACCCTTATGCAATTGGCCGGGCAAGTTCTGCTGGGAGTGCCTAAGGCAGCAGCCCCGTATCTGGCCGGACCTTTTTATCTAGCCACAGCCAGTACATACACCTCCTCTCCCCTCTCTGAAGACCTAAACTCGAAAAGGAAGGATCGTCATCATAAGTGGTGCAAGGCTGACTGCAGCACTAAGCTAGCCCCAGGAACAAGGGATAACGTATACGCCGTAGCCAAGCATATACTCTATTGAGCGTTGAGACAGTATATAGGGTCAGCTATAAGGTTTGGAACGGATCAAATCGATTTGTATTGCCCCTTGTTGTTTCGAGTCCTATGTATTTCCCGAGCCGTTTACCGGAATAATCTCTCACCAGGCGGGTAAAAGTCTTCCTGCTTTTTACCAGAGTGCCGTGATGTACCATTCACTGATCCATCCCAAGTAGGATTCTGTCGTGTATAGTCACAAGACCTCTCAGGTCCCGGCTACTCTCATTAGTCTGGGCCATAAATCAGCCATATTCGCTAGCGAGACGGAAAGAAATGCCAGCATGATCGGTCCATCAAGGACAAATAACAGTTTTTGCTCTGAGATCTAGACGATCAATTGAACTCAGTCCTGTGAGAGAGATCTGTCGTTGAATGTCAACAGTCAATTGGTTTGGATTTGTTACATGCTATTGTAGGACTATCGTAAGCTTGAGGTTTCATGTTTCTATAGGTCTTGAGCATCACCATATTATTCCAAATCGAGTCAATTTGATTGACAGATATCCATATCTACTTGTGAAATGGTATCTCTTGGTAGAGTTTGCCATTTCTTCCGCATAGAAATGACCGGATGGCTCGGAACATTGTGAATCAAGTCATGAGAGTGAAGCGTGATGAAAGGAAGAGGGTCTAATTACATTTGGAAGCCAGGATTGGCTCTCCGACCACATCCATGTCTGTAGACGTTTGTCGTCGCTCCAATTAAAAGAGGTGATAGCAAATGTAAGTTGTAGATCTTGCAACAACTTCATGTAGCTTTGTCAATGAGACAGAGCTTCTGATCTTCAGGGTTAAGATGGGACTTTTGGGTCTTGTGAGGATGTAAATGGACTGAAGCTCATCATTGCTGCTCCTAATTGTGACGAAAGGAATGGTGTCTCGGTAATGGTTTGACTTACGTGGTGATAAGTTGAGTTTTGCGATGGGTAACGGGCACGTCTGACGTTTTTGTACACCCTGGTCTGTTTTATATGGCAGGGATGCTCCCAATCTTATGAGATATCCTCGCTAGGTAAGGAAAGGAAACGCTTGAATGCATATGTAGCTAAGCAATCGCTAGGCTTCTTGCGACGCGCAGCAGTTGCCCCTCAATTGTCGCATATACCTTTGTTGTTCTTTACCTTTGTGGCCTGGAGGCTGAAGCCTCTTTTGACCCCTCAACCTTATCACAGTCTCATATACCAGAACCTATCCACGTTATCAATTGATCAAGATGTTGCCACCAGCTTTGGTCAGCGTGTACCGCAAGTACAAGAAGCATACCAATTCAATTGCATCTTGGCTTGCCTCAACCGCTAAAGAATGCGGATATCCCGCCGACCTGCTGTCGAATCCACCTGCTCCAAAGCAACCAGCCCCTCGACTGAAAGGCAAAGCCAGAGCAGAAGCTAAGAAGAAGGCGAAAGTTGCCCCTCAGGAAAGCACACCACAGAATGAAGGACCTCGATACATCATTGAGATCAAGGACTTCGTTCCCCTGGCCGAATGCATCTCGGCTTATAAAAAGCCGGCTCTGTCTGTCCCCGCGAAGGTTCTTCTCTACACTCAACCGGGTCATTGAAGCGAGAACTGGTTTCAGCATTGAATTGGCCGCCTCCAACCAGAAGCGAGATGACAACTCGGATGCTAGACATTCCTACTTTGTGGGAATTCTTTAGAAGGTCCGCGAAGTCCTCAAGCCACATTCAGATCCAGTTGGTTCTGGTTCCTCAAAAGAGGCTGAGACCTTGACAAACAAGTTCAAGGAAGTGGAAGTCTACCACCCATCAGAAAAGTTTCTTAACGCAAAAGACATTGAAAGACCTGGACCAGCGAATAATGACGACGTTATTTACGAGGCCGATGCAGGGGACTCAGTCGATGAGGCTTTTTTTGCATATAAACTGCTGTGCGAGGACTTAAACGACATTAGAACATTTATCACCTATACTTGGGAAATGCATATTGAAGCAGAGGAAGGTGGAGATAGCATTGACCCAGGCATGATGGCAGTTGTTACCAATACAGCCATCGAGTTTGGTTCGACCCTTGCAGAGGACGTAAAGCCCTTGTTAGAAAAGCATGGTGGGATTAAGGCTATGGCTGATGACCTCATGAGTGGCTTCCTGATCGATCAGGAGGTAGACATGAACAAATTCCGGGAGCAGGTCGCAAAAGGATCTGTCAATGAGAAGGTATATGCCGTCATGTCGCACTGCTGCTACCACACACGCCTTTCGATCGAGACCCTCGCACAAGTTCCGTGGAAGGGTTCCGCCGGAATATATCCAGACGGGACCTTTAGTGTTCTTGATCCTGACACCGGTGGGGAAGATAAAAGTATGAGTCAGAGGTTGACGGAGGAGCAGGTGATTCTTGCCGAGCTCTGGACGGAAGCCATGGCACTTGTCTATCAGGTGCCAGACTACCCGTTCTCTGACGAATTCATTGGAGGCGTCAAGGAGTTCGAGGAGACAAAACAAGTCCCGTTCAGCGTCATATTCGCAGGTCAAGTAATTCTCGATGTTACAAAGTCATCGGCAGTTACGCAGAGTCTTCAGTCGACACTCTTCTCAAGCGAATCACGAACATGAATGAGGAGCTGAAGGCTCATATCGAATTT
Organism: Fusarium fujikuroi IMI 58289; assembly: GCF_900079805.1. NCBI lineage: Eukaryota > Fungi > Ascomycota > Sordariomycetes > Hypocreales > Nectriaceae > Fusarium > Fusarium fujikuroi. The sequence goes on along the minus strand of NC_036625.1, from coordinate 3,096,364 downwards.
CAAAAGGACATAAAAAGTCCCCACTGGTCATCTCGCGATAGAAGGAGGAGGCATCGAATGCAGAGAGTCAAATACCTTGATCATGTAGATAGGTTTCGCTTAGAATCATTATGTCCATAGTTTATAAGAACATGAAAAATGGAGTGCGCTCCATAGGCTTTTCTGCAATCCACCAGCCCTGACTCGCACGACAATTATGAACCAAATAGACCTGGATATGCGAGAGTACTATAAAGCTAGCTGTAGCCTTGATGCCAATGAGTATAGTACTGATGGCAAGAGCTCGCCTGCGGAGAATGCAGCAGTCATTCCCTTAGCCCGCTAGGTTGTCATCGAAAAATTATATCGTTGTCAGTCATGCCCGAGACGTAACGGTCAGACGATACTAAACACTCTATATGGGATCACTAAACAACCATCCGGAACTTCAGAAGATCCTGCTGCTGAATGCTATCGAACTTCGCCTCCAACTCAGCAACATCCCATTTGCAAGAAAGCCATCGTCCGTTCAATGCACCGCGTCGCCTTCCCATCCCTTCGGCTTTTAGCAACCACACAGAAAACGCCCCAACGAGATCTGGGCTATCGGTCAAGACTGACAACCATAAGCTTTGGACTTGACTCAAACTCTGGGAACAAACTCACGGTGCTGAATATCATTCGATGCTGCCCTCGAGAACTCACTCTGCATCCCACCTGGGTGCACACTGGCCACAAAAATGCCCTTGTCGGCATACTGGGCATGCAGCATCTCGATCATACGAGCCTGAGCAAGTTTTCTGGTACAATAGTGAGATGTTGTTCCGAATCCAATCAGACTTTGAGCTGAGATGGAACTGATGACGATAAAACTGCCTTTTCTCTCAAGAAGGAAGGGTAAAAGGTGATGTGCGGCAAGCCATGTACCCTGGCAGTGTGTGGCGAAGGCCTTTTGTACATCCTCAAAGTCTTCTTCAAGAATTGTAGCCTTTGAAAGGGGACCCGAGAACCCGCAGTTGACGAACACGGCATCTAATCTCCCGTTGAACTGGCTCTTCACTGTCGAAGCTATGTTGGCCACGCTCTCGTTGGAAGTGATGTCGCACACGACAGAAGCAACCTTGATCGATGCATTGATATCACCAACCTCCGTGGCTGTTGCTTCCAACGTCTTTTGCGATCGAGCAGCAATGATCATGCCCGCAACACCGGCTTGAGCAAAAGAACTTGCCAGCCCAGAACCTGCAGCTCCTCCAGCGCCAATGATGCACACGACAAAGCCCTCTGACAGTTCTACCTTCCTCGGGTCAATGGCATCATATGGCTTGTCGTGTTTCGTTTCGACAAAGTCCCTGACCTGCTGGGCATTCGTCAGACTTGCAGTAGACATAGCTTCGTATTTCGTACTGGAATAGGATTGGCTGTTGGAGGAAGCGCCAGTAGGTTTACTTGGGTTATAGGGAATGATAACGAACACTATCTTCGTGATTATGTTTCTTCAAGTCCTTATGTGGTGAAGTGAACGTTGTTATAGACCCACGATCCCGGATTTTGCTATTAATCCCGGAGTTGCTCAATCTGGCTCGTTGGCCCTGCTGCTGCATGTCAGACGAGACGTGGGCAACCAACTTATGGCCTGAGGTTGGGGGCACGGATTTATCTTATCTCCGTCTAGAGAAATTAGATCGGCTAGATAGTATCTAAATATGGCCAATCTAGGGGAGGTAAAAGAACTCGGAACCTTGATCATAAATGACAAAAAGATTTAGGTAACTTCATATAAGTTTAGCGTAAATTAGGATACCTTTTACTTATTTTATTTTCCTGTATGTCAGCACTGATGTCTTTCTTGCTCCCTTAGGCCAATGTCACTTTTAATCCCGGCAGTTTGTCGGTCAGTCTCCGTCAGGAATAATGCCATATTCCTGGCGGCGGAGCCTTTCGTAGTGGCTTGGGGAGCAGTGCGAATGCGGATAGGAGAACTCGTGGGAAGTCATAGTAAGGTATTTGGGAATTGATTACTACTTGAACTGTCGTGTCTTATTTATAAATACAAGAAAATCGCATTCTTCTATATCTCCATATCGACAGGAGCGTTGTCTTCGCTGTAGTGCCATATCAGAAGAAGCTAAGCATATGCAATCTTCGCTCCTTAGTCTCCATCTTCGAAACTGTATTCATCTCTGCCCGCTTAATTGCAAGGAACCAATCGATATACCCTTGACCGAGAACACTATCTGCCCAAGCTCTGTCATCTTCCAGCTCCTTTAATGCAACCTCAAGAGACGTCGGTAGAAGCTTGGTCAGTTCCATTTTCTGTCTTTCTTCTTCGGAATACACCAATGTGAATTCTAAGCGAATAAGCAAACATCAGCCATCTCGGCTTCGGTAGACATACCGGTCGCGTTTCTAACTGTAAGCGGCTTGGAGTCGAGTGCGGCACCAATGATTCCCGCGACCATGGCATAGGAATTCGAAGTGGCGTCATTGACACGGATCTCCCAGTGGTTCTTGCTGACTCTTCTAATAGGCATGTCTCGATTATTATCACCCCAGCCTACAAGACCGCCGGTACACATTCTCCCGATATTGACTCTCTCATAAGAATCAATCTGGCACATACCCAATGCCATGAGTGCAGGTATATGGCTCAATATGCCTGCCAGGGTGTCATCAGGGTTCCAGTCTTGATTTTCCTCCGTCGGGGTTGCCGAGATGTGAATGTGCTGTCCGCTCTTCTGGCCTTGTTCTCCGCCGTATGGTGTTGGATAGAAAGTGGCAAGGATTCCATGCTTATGTGCCACATTCTGGATTAGCTCTTTGGCATAGTAATAGGTGTCCACGGCTTCGATAGGAGGAAGAGGAGGGAGAGCCACTTCATAGGCCGATGTGCCGTACTCTTTTATCACTTGCTCAACTTCAATCCCCGCTTCACCAAAAGCAACAATGATTTCGTTGAGTATAGGCCACACTTTGGAGCGGAGAGTGCCGAAAGTACCAGCAACTCCAGGCTTTGCAGGCTCAGCGGCCTCCAGGGTTCCTGGAACGAGAAAGCAGAACTCCAACTCAATTCCAATAAGGAACCTCAATCCGCGAGACTCTTCAGCTTTTTGAACGATGCTTTTCAAGAGGAGTCGGGCATCAGTATTCTGAAAATCCACAGTACCAACGCAATGAGCTGTGTTGCCGATTCCAGATGCATCATGCTTCATAGTTCGGATTGAGGAAACATCAGGGTGTATCTTGCCCTTTCCATTGAAAAGAGCGAATAATTGAGGGATAAATTCAGCGGTAGTAGGTACGAGTGTATCCAACGGGGCGCAATCAAGGTGACTACCAGATCTCACAAGGTTCTTGAATCGTGAAGCAGGGAGTAATCTTGTCCTCGAAATTCCACAAATATCAACCCATTGCAATATAACGATCTGCACTGAGGGAATCTGGTTGAAGAATTCCTCAAGTGATCCTGTAGCAAGGTCTGCGTGAGTCTCTTCGTGAATACTGGTTGACATGATAAGAAAAAGGCCAGGAATGAAGAATTCAGCAATAAGAACCCAGGACTGTTTTCTGAGTTTTGAGCTGGCTGCAGACTTTAAATACCAATCCAATTCTCACATCAGTGATCGAAAGAGATGGCGATGGAGTAAGCCACCATTCTGAAGCTGACCTGTGACCTTCCTGTCTTGGACAGTACGCTGAATCAGCCGGTAACACTTCGTGCCTTATCGAGTAAGCCCTAGACCTCCTTCATGCGGTCAGACGGCATGTTAATCGCATTGACACATCCTGGAGCTCTGGGATCCTAGGTAGTGCTTTTTCGCTGTTGCAGTAGTCCCCAAGGAGTGAAAGGTCCCCGGCTAGGGGAGGAAAGAAAACTTAGGACCTTGATCCTAAAGCATGGAAAGACCTAAGTAATTTGGTATAAATTAAGGATACCTTTTTTTTATGTTCATTTTAATACTTTGAATTAGGTTCTGATATTTTCTTACTCTCTAGAGCCCTGATCTTGAAACGGGATGAGCAAACAACCTTATCAAAACTCCCCTTGAAGATGACAATCACATCAAACGGAGGCTTTTAGTCTTTTAGCTACAAGAGTTCATATCTAGTACTTCCACTGTAAGTCATGGAATGCGTCAGGATCGTGGTGTTCTCAGGATTCCGTTAGCCAACCCGCTTCTCAAATGGGTAACAACGGGGTTATGAGTGATGCAGGCATTGCCGCTATGAAAGTACACAAGCAGCAAGTTGCATGGAGTCGAATATCGGGTTTCATCCTTCGCCCTATCGCCCATAACATAATCGAAGAATAGTGTACCAATAAGTAAAAAAATGAGGGTCATCTCCAAATCGTGATTGCATGGGGAATGTTGGTCAAGATGGCGTCCACAAGTCTCCCAGGAACCCACTTGCTATTATGGCATATTATCCAATTCGTGTATATTCAACATCGTCAATCCTCTTTATTCTATCGAAATACTCACTCGACTGGGCCATCGTCTTTTGGCTCTTGTCGACCTTGGTCTCTCTGCGACAAATCGGAAGCACCACCCAGCTCGGAACCAATAACATATCTTGTCTTACGGAAGACGCTCTGCACCAAAGTCTCGTGATCCTCCTTCCACTTCTTGTAGTTGGCCCAACCGACCTGCAATTGTAGAGAGTAGTCGGCGCTCTTGACCTTGCTCTTATAGGTAGGATCATACTCATCTGGATTCTTGGGGTTGACGCCCTCGTCGAATGGTACACCTCCCATGACGTTTCGGAAGTAGATCATCACATCGCTGAAGGTGTTGCCTGGCTTTGGCTGAGGAGAAGGCGCCATAGTTAGTGGCGGTACCATGCCGTAGACTTGCTTCACGCCGTCCTTGACCTTGCCATTGTACATGGGATGGGAGGTTGAGGTTGAGTGACAAGAAGCACATGCCGAGATGAAGTTGTCGGCTGGGCCATTCATACGGCCATTCCATCCCCATGAGGGCCGCGTGCCGCCCTCTCGCTTTCGAACCTTCTCTGCCTCCGGGTTGATATAGCACTCTCGCGGCTCAGCCACGTGTCCCTCAGCCTTGGTCTCTTCATAGACCTTGTTCGTTAACCAATGATCATTGCCCCATTGAAGACCGACAAGAGTGAGTTTGTCCCAGGGCTGATGATTTAGAACGAGGTCAGCATAAGCAAGTTGCCCTTGATTGTTGGGAGGTTACTCACGCCTTTTCCAGGATGGTCCTTGTTATACATGAAGGTGCCAAACACCCATCCAATTGGTGAGCGCTTATCAACGACAGCGAAGTCGACTTGGATCAGACGAAGTGGCGATGCGAAGTCATTGCGCTCCTTTCCGTTGCTCGCCGACTTGGAAATGACCTATATGGCTTGTTAATTACGGCCCAGGTGTCATGGTCAGCACAACCCACTGCATGCATTGTTGGGGCCCCATCTTGAATGGGCATCTGCTCAGGTGTTGAGTTGTTCAATAAGATCTGGCCAAAGTCAGTTATCATGTTTTGACGTTTTGGAGCGATATCTTACCTTGAACACACATGTTCCGACCGGAAACTCCTTGTTCTGGGAGAAATCAGGGTTATCAGGATCCTTCCACATGTCACCAAAGACAGTTGCACCTAGCCAAACGTTAGACAAGACTAGGGCCTAATGCATGTGATGGGCATACCAGTAGCGTTATAAAATCCAACAGCCCAATTTTGTAGGGTTACATTTTGTGTCTTGGCAAACTCTCCGGCAGGTGTCGCTCTCTCAAAAGTGAAGCCATTGATAGGCTCACGCTCGGTACACGAGGAGTTTGGGTCCCGATAATGCATCCAAGGTGCATGGTACCAGTCTCGGACCGTGTTCTCATTGAGTCGAAAGCCTTTCTCAACATTGCCATCAAAACAATACTCTCTGATGGCCTCAGCAAACTTCTCGGGTTCCTTCTCGTAGTCGAACTTGAACCACGGCGCATTCTTGCCCTCAAAGTCACCAGGTAATCCGGGGGCAGGGATCAATGGGGAGGGAGCGTGGGGGAGTGAACCATCCTTAAATTCCTTCTGTGCCTTGAGGCTCGCCTTGAGAATGTCCGAGGTTGGATAGTCATTGCGGATTTGCCACGGGCTATAGCCAACAGGAGTCGGATGGATGGAGGAGGTATGAAACTGTACTTGTGCCTCAGTAGCCTGCAGCTTTTCACTTTCTGTCTGAATCAGTGATCCAGCGAGGCCTGTTCCTCCAAGCGCAGCGCCGCCAGCCAAGAGCTGGCGTCCAGTGATGCCCGCCAAAAGTCGGAAGGCCATATTTTTGGTTAGAAAAAGAAGAAAATAGAGGAACAGATAATCAGCGAAAGAAGACAGTCGCTTATGCGAAAAGATGGCTCTTAAGTGCCCAACCCCTACAATGATGGCTTTGATAGAGACCTGCCTAGACCCCAGCCGCTGTGACAAGCTAAGACCAGGCTGGCGACGGCGGAGCTGAACATCCCCGCCAGCTTTTGGTATCACTCCCAATAGTAGTATTAATTAGCGATATCTCAGTGGCTCGGCCCGTCCCCATGAATTAAAAGCTGTTCTGGACCCAGGAACTATCCCCTGTGGCGGAAACGTGGCTCGCTGACCTTCCATAAATCACTGCCGTTTGTGTCTAGGGAGGTTCCAGGGGTCTTATAGCGCTGAATCCGATTGGTGGTACAAGTGCAGCTGAACTGCTATCACATTTTTAGTGTGTCCAAGATGACTTTAGGCGAAATGTCATTGGCCAGAAGCCGAGAGCAGACGAACTACTTCCAATAGCCATATCGATAGTTCAGTCGCCTTGTTACACCAGAGTTTCTTTCCATATCAATGCACACGTATGCTTAATCTCATCAATGCATAGATGTTGACAATTTTGGTACTTATGAACTGGGTTGTGTGCCTCAAAATGGGTATGGAACACGATTTCTCCAAGATCTTCCAGTGTCACTGTTAGCAGGTTTCACCATCTGCCGTGCGATATATGTCAATAAGGAAGCGAGAGGTAAGATGCACAGTCAATACGTCCGGACGAAAACGCATCATAATAGCAGATGCATGTAGGAGAGCTTTCAGTGAGAGAACAAAAGAGAGGCTGGCCCACGCGATTGTTTACAACCCATTGTTCTTTATTCAGGCGCGTATCACTTCGCCAGTGCCAGAGGTGAATCAGACAAAGGACTTTTGTTCCAGTTCATAGGTCAATGATGGAGCCGTCACGGACGAAATTTCTGCAATAAAGTCAAGGTGAATATTCTGAACAAACAAGCTGAGCCTCCTTCACGTATTGTTCCCAGGTATAAAATCCCTTGGCTTCGCCCCCTTCTTGGCAGCTTCAGCAATCCCATCGGTAATGCTATCATCCCAAGTGCTCTCTCAGTTCACCAGTTTATGGGCAAAGTATCCAGCCTCCGGTCACATTAAGAGCTACCAACGCATTTCCGGGCAACAATAACATCAGCTTAACCCAGGTGTTCTTCATCTCGCTCGCCACCATGAACCCATCTCCTCAATTTCCCGCTCTTCCCTCAGTTCCTGAGTCGCCCTCTGCAGCCAAGCCGGGGGACTATCCTAACTCTCTTGGCCAAGGCCCTCATGTCCATGAGCGTGGAAAAGGTATTCGCTGCCGATGCCAGGGTTGTGATGGCTGTACTGGAAAGATATATTGCATATCCAGCCTCCAGTGTTACGATTGCTATTGCAACTGCCCCGTTTAGATACTTTCCGGGGCTTGAGATGAGGTTGCTTATTCTATCTCTTTTGCATTCTTGCTAACGCCAGTTACCCACAACGCGCGCAGGCAATATTCGCCGATACAAGTTTTGATGCTTTCATTTTTGAAGTAAAGCTTTACGTTGCTATTATTGTTTGGTGCGCTTTTCAATGCAGAGTTCAAGGTGAAGCGGATCAGAGGCCTGGCAGGTTTTGTTTCCAAATATCTATCTCATCCCTTTGTTTACGCCGTGAACAACAAGGCCTGAGCATTGAACAGTGGCTCTTTGAGCTGCTTAATCAGACGCACAATTCCAAACCAGGGTGACTGACGCAATGAATTCTGGCAAAAGCTTTGCCGATAATCAAATCATCTTTATCACGGATATTTAGTTCAATACTACACCTAATATCTGAGATTCTCTTCGCGCTTCTCACACGACGTCCTTCGCTTGACGTATGCAGTCTCCTTTTTGACTCTTGGTGCTCCGACACTCTTGAAATCTTATTCAGGGCTTTCAGGAAGAAAAGAATCAAACTATTTATGACGCTGCCATGTTTAAAATGACATATTTTAACCGTTGAAGTATACAATGATTTCGTGGATATTGCACCGGGCACCACGTACATACACAGATGCCGGTAACTTGTGCCCAGCATCGCAACTTTGCCAGCGAAATGTACCTGAACCACTCAAACCGAATTCCTCACAATATCGTGACATGCTAATTTATTGCCCGCCGTGAATGTCCTTTCTCTTTTATGTATAAAAGCGAGACACCATTTCGACAACACAAAGAAATCCCATACTTCCATTACCACAATCTCTCCTGCGACTCTACCCAAGACACCAAACTTCTCAAGTCTATCAACACTCCCATAGAACCCATGGCCATTTTTCGACCAAACTCAATATGCATCCTTCAACGGCCTCCACAATCACCTCTTCGATCCCAGCGTCTCCCTCTGATGGGGCTGCTGCTGAAATGCCCTCTCCAATCCCGGCCAACGATGGTGGCCAGCCTAGCCAGTGCCCTCATAGCGAGATATGTCAATGCGCAGAATGCCCCGGCTGCAAGAACTTGATTTATGTCTGGAAGACGGAGCAGTGTGCTGCATGCTACATGGATCACCCTGCCATTGTTCAATAGGCGATGGGCTGTAGCTCATGTATTCGACAATGTAAACATCTATTGTCCTGGATACTGCTACGAACGCATGTCATTTACAATGATCAGAAGATAGTAACTAAATGACTACCATTCAGAACTCTTCCTTGAAATGGCTAAGTGAAATGCGATGGACATCTGTGGATACGAGCCTGAGCCACTGGCTCTTTCAGTCCGTAAGGTTCTGAAGTGCAGCTTTAATCGGCAGTCTCTTGGCTCTCATCGAGGTTGCCGGTGTAATATCAACTCCTCCTGTTTTTGTATAAACGCTCATAAGCTCCAGATAGGCTGAATCTATATCATATGCTGTTGATGGTCAGTGTTTTCTTTCCTTACAGTCGAGGGGCCTCGATCATGCCTGGCAATCCACAACAGCCCAGAAAAGAATGTGGCAGTGATATCACTTTGAGACAAAACAGCCTTATAATGCTGACATCTTAGATAGTGGAACTTATCTCTCGGAGAAAATCTCGTCTAGGTGGGCTAATTAATCTTGCGACTGGCTCAGTGCTGCGCCATGGAGTAAGGCAGGGATGAGGCTCCTATTCTTACAAGCGGTGTCGCGGGCTCATCAATATCACAGATCGTCAGAAGGCGACAGACAACCTCGAAAAAATCCTAACCGTTCTTCATTCTCCCACTTTATATGTTGGAGAACGTTCGCATTCCTCGTACTGAGTTCTTCCTATTTTTTTCTTGACATTGATGTCTTGCAAACCAATCTTACATGCTCCACCCCGAGATGGGTCAGCATCGCTTCTGTCATCCTGACTCCACGACCCTGAGGCTGACGCTCGGAGAAACCATCTCAATCCAGGATGAAATCTGACAGGATTCAAACACTTGAGCCACTGACTGAGGCTTGGTCTTAAACAAGCGGAACGATATTTATATATCCCAGCCTCGGGAAAACTCCTTTATTATGGACATGTCTACTTCCGCAATTCCGATAGAAATACTTTTCCTCGATCAATTGTCATTGCCAGTCTGAAATAATACTTCAAGAATAATTTGGGAATATCAGATACCAACCGAAATGGCTTCCCGTCGCCCTGATCTTTCGCAATACCCCACCGGATTCACGGTTCTGCGCATCTTCCAAGCTGTACTGAATATTATCACCATCGTTGTCACGTCTTTCACGATAAATGCCGTTGTTATTCCAGGGAACTGCTTGTTTATCGCAACCGTAAGTAAAAAGAAGTACGATCGTCAATCGAAACAACTTGCTAACATTGCTCACAGAGCTCTGCATCACTTCTGGTCTCAACATGGATGGCCTTTGCTCATATGTTCTCCAACCGCCTCTTCAGTTACTTGGTCGCCGCGATTCTTGACATCATTCTCACATTATTCTGGCTTGTATCATTTGCTGTTCTGGCGGCACAAACTGCGGTGTTATGGGCCCACGGCACCGATTACTGCGAAAACAACAAGTGCCCCGACAGCCTCAAGAACGTGACGAGCTTTTACGGATACGTCTTTGCGACTTGCGTCGGTCTTGGTGGATTGGCATTGTAAGTTCACAGGGAGGTCTGCGAATATGTCCATCATGCTAACCATTTAGTCTTTTCTCATGCATTTGCCTTATCTTCCACGGCATTGTCAGCTGTCGACAACACCGATATAATCAGATCGGCACGAATAACGTTTCTGAACCAATTTTTGTCGGCGATAGACACCCCCAGGGCACGACCGAGTATCGGCCTTTGGCATAAGCTAGTTACTTGGAGCGAAAAAAATTTAACGATACCACTGATTGTTTCTGAAGTAACTTATGATACTCAATTTAATCGTAAACCTTATATGCCGTGATTCTTATTGAGGGATGATAAGATAAGATACAAAGACTAATCGATAAGGACATCCCTTCTGGGTCAAGCGAGCTGTTAGTATGTGCTAAGGGGCACTCTGAATGGCTCCATAATTTGCCAGCACAAAGAGTATTCTGTATCATTACCTAGTGTGCGATGCTCGTTTACATGTTTTGCAATCCCCAAACTGGTCACGATCACTTAAAATGACAGAGAAGTTTTTACGAACTGCCCATAACTAAGATCAGCACCTTAATCATTAAATTTTAAGTTGAGCATAATGCAGTGGAAAAAGGTGACAATCTGCGACAGATACGTCACGATAATCCTGACATTTTATACATCACCTTGTTTCATCGCCATTTGCCTCCTTTACAAAACTATAATCAGTCAGCACCCGCAACTTTCTTTTATCTTGTCAAATTAACTGGACTCTCATGGACTACCTATCATGAGCCAAATTTTATCATCTGCCTCGACCCAAGTTGTTAATATGCCCTGAGTTTTTACTGCCGTCCTCATCCTCTGATTACCCTACGCTTGTGGCTGTTTCGAGTGGGGACTGTGGGGCCGACCACCGACCGCCGATCGCTCGACGAAGTGACAACATTAATTGAAAACATTGTCATGACTGACTGGTCTCTCATGACTTCCATCAAATTCAATCATACGATATCAGAAATGAACAAAGTCCCGTCACAGGCTATCGCTATAAATTTGCCGCGACAATATGCTCAATAGTCAATACACGTCTCAGTTCAATCGCCGAGTCGGGCGGGTTGGGATCCACCTTTCGGGGATCAAAAGCGGAAGCCAAACAAGTCCCCGGGACGGGATAATTATATCAGATCAAAGTTTCCAGATCATTCGCGTCGGGCACTAGATTATTAGCATTTCTCAGCAAGTCGTTCGCAATACTACTATAGCCTTTGTATAATTATTTCCTGTATAACATCTGCGACAATGGCATCGCTTACATCCACTATTCGCAGAAGTGCAGTTGTTCTTGAATACGTACCAACAAAAGCTTTAACATCGCTACCTGTGTCACAATCGTCGAGAAGACGCACTTATTGCACGCCCACGGGTAACACCATTCAAAGAAAAAGCCGAATCAGTTGCCAAAAGAGTCTAGCATCGAGACAACCCTGTCTTATACACTCACGACATCCAACCCAAAATCACATCATCGGCCGCGCCAGATTTGCGACCACTACGACCATAATGGCAGAGCCAACAGTCCGCTCCCTATTCGAGCCTGTCACTGGCACCTGGCAGTACGTTGTCTCGGACCCGAACACCAAGAGCGCTGTCATCATCGACCCAGTCCTGGACTATGATCCTGTTAAAGCAGCAGTGTCGACCGGATCGGCTGATGCCATTCTCAAGACTGTAAAAGACAATGGCTTGAAAATTGAGATGATACTAGAGACGCATGCTCATGCAGATCATTTGACTGCTGCATCATATCTCCAGTCAGCCCTTGCCAGAAGTCAAGGTTCCAAGCCACTTATCGGCATTGGAAAGCTTATCCGCCAGGTTCAGAGCTTGTTCGGAGAACGATATGGTATCGATCCTAGAGAGTATGATACTGTTTTTGATAAGCTATGGGAAGATAACGATGAGTTCACCATTGGCACTTTGACTGCCCGTGCTGTTCATCTCCCTGGTCATACGCCGGATCACATGGGATACCATATTGGCAGTAAGTCTACTTCAACCTAACACAACTGTAAATAAATCACTGACTTACTACCTAGAAAACGTGTTTGTTGGCGATTCCATCTTTCACGTTGACATCGGCTCAGCCCGCGCAGACTTCCCCGGTGGCAGTGCTGAAGCCATCTTCAACTCCGGCCGCAAGCTCCTTGCACTGCCAGAAGATACAAAGATCTGGGTCGGACATGATTATCCACCGGCTGATCGAGAAGCCCCGGTTCCTTTTGCTACGGTGAAGGAGCACAGAGAGACCAACAAGCATCTAAAGGATGGAACCCGTGAGCACGAGTTTATTGAGATGCGAAAGAAACGTGATGAGTCTCTTGCTGCACCTCGATTGATCCATCCTTCGTTGCAGGTCAATATTAGAGGTGGACGACTGCCGGCACCGAACCCGGCAGGACTTAAGACGATTCATTTACCAGTGACAGGCTCGTCGTGGTAGAGAAGACTTTGTGACGCAATGATTTGTCCAAGGGATGCATATTGTATAACAGCTTGGAGACGATCTTGTCGCTTTGATGCAGAAGTAACGGTTTAAGGATGATAGTTTAGCCAGACGAAACAAATCGCAAATCTCTTTCAATACCTTTCCACTCTATATCTGAAAGTGCGGGATAAGACTTTACATGAAACAATCATATAGGCCACCGTCCACTGGACGTTATGTTTGTGAAAGGATCCCCAGAATGCAGCTTTTCGGCGACTACTTATGAAAACCTCGGGATCTGACCGTTCTAATTATGCCAAGTTCTTGGGATGCATTGGATCAAGATTGATGTAAGGTATAATGTCTAAGGCTCTTCTGATTTTATCCTAAATGGAAAACTTCAAGGTACAGTAAGCAATCAGTAGCTCTCCTTTCAACCGCAATGTCTAAGCAAGCCAGAGTCCAGCCACCAAACCAGCACCAAACATCGAAATGATAGTGATAAAAGAACTCAACCCCATTGTGGCCATACCACTGATACCATGACCACTTGTGCATCCACCAGCAATGCGAGCGCCGAAAGTCAGGAAAGCTCCGCCAGCCAGAACCATCGGCAGTGATGCCTGTTCACTTTGTGCCATGACCTCCCGGATGGCCGGAAAGTTGGATAACGTCGCCCAAGAACCCATCATTAATCCACATGCAAAGAGAATGTTCTGAGGGAGTGATTTAACACCCTTGCCCCCGAAAATATCCCAGAAGAACTTTCCAAACTCCTCATAGGCACCGCTGACTCCAACAGGCTTCTCGGTCAAGATAACAGACGATAACTGCCCGAAGCCAATGAGGAGGCCACCGACAACCGGATGCAGCATGGTAACACTTCTCGGGGCAATGTATAAGATACCGGCAAGTATCGCAAGCATCGTTATCTCGTACCCGACGAGAACCTTGCCTGCAGACAACCCGGTAACATCCATGACCGATGTATTCTGGACACGGCTCGTCGGCGGTCCGACGATGTACGGCTTACACCGCACCCAAACAACGCCCGCAAGGAGCGACGTGCATGCAAGCAGCCGACTGGCGCCAATACCCGCTGTGGCCTGCACGAGGACTGTCCCGGGACAAGCACCCGTTAAGCTTATTCCCAGGCCTAGCATGGCACCACCAATTATGTTGCCGTCGTACGGGCCCAGCCATCCGTGCGAACTTGCTGAGCGGGCTGGGATCTTGGTGGTCTTAGAGTTGTAGAGGGTGAAGATTGCGGCGCTGGTCGCGGATGCGGTGAGGAACGTGGCGAGCATGTGAAAGTCGGAGAGGCGGAATTGATTCTTTATGACCTGCGGGTTTGCTACGCCTGAGAGAGTGAGGCCTGTGCCGAAGATGGCACCTGTTAGCAAGCTTGTTGCCATTATTCTCGAAAAGATCTATGAAACGCTTTGATGTTGTTTATTCTTGATGATAAAGTTCAAGACATACAGCAGAGGCTGAAAATCTTTGCTCTATTAACTCGCTCTATCGCTGTCTAAAATCACGCTTCATTTCCGCTCTAGTGCAGTTTAAACTCGCTAGTAAACCATCTGATCATTAATCTAGTCCCCGATGAAAATTAGAGTTTTGAAGACGCCGATATCCACTGATTTCTCCGGAGCGGCTCGGGGAAGACGGACGGAGTGGGGCTATGGCTTCGGCGCCCGGAAGTCGGAAACAATCAGTCATTTTCTGTTTCCGTGTCGGTAACAAAACGGCACTCGCTCCTCTTTGCATTGGCCAACGCCGCCGTCACCGCTTCATCAAGATCGGCATGGAAGAAGGGCCTGTCGGTCGGGAAAACTGGTCTGAGACCTTGTTTTTCTGCAGGTGCAGCAGGCGATGACGATTCGACTTCTGTGCTTGTTTGTGTGCCGATTATGCTTTCGTCGTCTGTGCTGCTCTGTCGTCTTCTATTTTCGTGCTCTTCGTCAAATGATCTGGCCAATGGCAGAATTGAAGTCCAGCTTCCAATTGTATGACCATTTTCTGTCGCACTTTGGCCGAAGCCAACAGCTGTCAAAGCTCGCCTCGCCCATCGATTTCGCAGCCCACCAAAATGCCATTGAATTGAATATGGGCTTGCCCATCGATCCAGTGCATTTCTCACATCGACCAGTCCTTGGACACTGGTGATGTCAATATTATGAATTGTTGAACAGTCGATCACGATCGCTCGTAACACAGGACGCTCTGTGTCTCCTTTGTACACAATGGGTTTGTCACACCAAAGAGCCTCTGACTTGTCGCACTCCGGTTCCTCGGTCGCCCGTTTTGTGTGTGTGTACACGTAATCTGTCAACGTCTTGAAGTGCATTGCTTGGTTGAGATAATTGAGGCCTTCGGGGAAATGGTAGATCAAGATGCCTGGGTGTGGGCTTTCAACTGGGATGTCTTTGTTTGAAGCGTCTTCTCGAGAAAGACTCAAGTAAACCTCACGCGATGGTGCCTTCTCGCGCGGAATTGCAGACAATCGTTGCTCGTCATCGCCTGGGTCAATCTGCTGGACAGTGACCCGACCTAGGAACTCGCCGCTGGTGCGAGCAATGCGAACAAGTAGAAGTAGGAATGAGAGGCCAGTGGTAACATAGATGCCCGTCTCAAGTCCGGTGAACAATGCGATAATAACACCAGCCACCCAGATAAAGAACTCGAAAGGTGACAGTCGCCAATACTTCATCACTGTAGACGGAGAAGCAACGAGGTTCGAAACAGCATGGATGATCAAACCAGCCAAAGCAGCTCGTGGAATGAAGTAAAACACACCCGTAAGAGCATAAAGCGCAAGAAGTAGCATGAAGGCGCTGAAAAGACCAGCCATAGGAGTCTTGACACCAGCCTTTGACAGAACAGCCGAGGCGCCAAATGATCCCGTGCATGAGTATCCACCCAGAAATGGTCCGATGATATTTGCTGTACCTTGAGCCATGATCTCCTGCGATGGGGCAACTTCGTATCCGTGCTTCTTACCAAAGCTTTTGGCGATGGCGATATGCTCGACAATGAGGATGATAATGATGATGGGGCTTTGAGGGAGAACAACGCCAATGAGATCAGGCTTTAAATCCGGAAGACCGGCGTGGACGAAGCCTGTGGTGGGTTAGCGTTTGATTGAGACAATGTTGAGAGATTGACCTACCTTGGTTGATGTGTCCCACGATACGGAACTTGCTCTGATCTTCCTTCAAGTTGCGATTAACCAGGAAGCTCACCAGTGTATATAGTAGCATGGCGAAGGTGAGGCGCAGGGAAGACATGATTGACCACATCTTCTTCCGCGCAGGCTGACGAGCCTCCAACTTGGCAAAGACAAACT
This sequence comes from Fusarium fujikuroi IMI 58289, assembly GCF_900079805.1. Classification (NCBI taxonomy): domain Eukaryota; kingdom Fungi; phylum Ascomycota; class Sordariomycetes; order Hypocreales; family Nectriaceae; genus Fusarium; species Fusarium fujikuroi. The sequence goes on along the minus strand of NC_036625.1, from coordinate 3,080,189 downwards.
TCGCCAGCTCGAGCAGAACAAGACAGGTGATACCGATAGCAGCGTCCAACTTGGTGCCGCCCAGATTCTTCATAGTCGATATGAACACTTTGTAAGGCTCTTCACGTGTATTGACACCATGAATACCCAACAGTACAGGAAGCTGAGTGCACATGATGGAGATACTAGCGGCTGTGATGAAGGCTGATACTGGGATGTAGGGAATAACTTCGACGAGCCATCCAAGACGAAACAGACCCAGTGCAAATAGAATTATACCAGTCATGAATGACAATGTTCCCGCGATCTCGGCGCTTGTGTAGGTATCTGGCCGTGATTCGTGGACATGGGAGATGACCTCTCCGACGAGAAGTGAACCGACGGCGGTGGTCTACAGCCTCGATGTTAGCCAAGACACGAAGACGATGGGTGATTGACGTACTCCAATAACAATGTCTTTTGATGTTCCGAATAACCAGTACGTTGCCGCACCAGCAAAAGAGGTATACAACCCAAAGTCTGGCGGTAGCGTGGCGAGAAGGGCGTACGCCATGGCTTGAGGAATAACAACCAGCCCAACGGTCAAGCCAGCAATGCTGTCACCCAACAGCCACCGCCAGTTATATCTCGGTAGCCAATTCAAGCAAGGAAACAAAGACTTGGCGAAGCGAAGTGAATCATGTCGGCTTGGAACGCACTCCCCCAGCGCTTCCTTCACTGTCGGTTCAACTTCGTAGTAATCGATCGTCTTCTTCATGATTGCCCCAGAAGAGAAGTAAGGTTATTTTTGAGGAAAATCATGTTTATTTTGTGGGCCGTTGGGAAGGATTTATAGATATCATGGGTGAGGCCGACAGCCGTCGAGGGAGACGGTAAAGTCGGTGGGGCCGCTGTGAGACGTTGGTCGCCGATCTGTTGGGGTCGGCGGTGACGGGCCCGATATCCTCGGACGGTCAAGGAAATGCAGGGAGAATCGAGATCGGGCCACTGAACCTGCTGATATTTTTTTGCCTGTTTTTGGAGGTCTTATCGGCCGGTAGAGCGTGTGGTGTAGCCCTTCTTTGGGGAAGTCGGTGTGGAATGGCTGTTTGTTCTAGAGCACGATAATGAATGGTGCTTCAAGGCGTGAATGAAGAACAATAAGCCGGTTCCCAACGACCTCTATGATACGTAGGACTAAGTATTGAGAGTTTTGTATTTCGAAGTATTTTAATTTGTTTTATTAATGCGCGACATCTATCCGTATCTGTAGTCCTCCCTCCTGGCTGTCTGGCAGTACGTAGTCTCGTAAAGCATCTAACGTCACAGTATGGAACAAGCACATCCTTAGCAAAGGCTTTCAGAGTCTGAATATTTAATTATTTTAATTACTTGCACCTATATAGACAAAAGAAGAACTTGCTTGAAAGCACAACTGGCTCACGCGTAAAGAACGCCCCAAAGCCTTCACCAACCAAATTTTAAGAATCCAAAATGGGACCATACGCCGGAATACCGCGACTCTCCAGCTGATAAACCACTTTCGCTGTCGTCGATCTGTTGGAAATGATGCACACACATTCAGCGCCGCTCTCCTTGTAGGCTTGATATGCCAGCTTGACCATGTCTGGCCGACCCTTCTTGTCTGTATCCCAGATAATGGCCTCAGAGTCCATGGCAAGGATAGTATCGAGGATCTCTTGTCCATAAGTCGAAAGAGGGTTCTTGGTAGACCAGACTACGTGACACGGAACGCGCCTCTCCATGATGACGGGCATGCAGGGTCCAATGCCTGATCCTGTTGCGACCAAAACGACCTTCTTGAACAATGGAGCGACGGCAAGAACACCAGATGCTGGAGTACCTCGAGTCCAGATGGATGTCGGAGGCTTCTCAATGATCCGCTTAGTCCAGTCACCTGCTTTAGATACAATGATTGAGAAGCCTTTGCCGCTTGGTTCAGGAATGGCTGCGAAAGCATGCCACTCAATCATGGGACGGTCAGTGATGCGAACACCTCGCGAAGTGCAAGGCCCAGGTGTGCAGAAGTCGAAGTGAAGGCGCACAGCATGATTGGAGAGGGGCTCGGGTCTGACGTTGACGCGACGGAGTCTGGCCCAAGGTAGAGCGATGCTGAGAGTGATGAGCGACAGGAGGTAGATTGTCGGGTTCTTGGCCAATGCGTCTCCCAAGGGCTCAGTTGCCGTTGCCGCTGTTGATGTAATGACATGGGCCCAAACAAGAGCGACAGAGAACCAACCGACAAAGCGATGCGCCCACTCAAACTGATCGTGCATCTTCATGCGCACACTGGGGTACGCCATGGCAAGGATGAAGCAGAGCAGAAGCAGAATGACATAAGTCAAGGCGAGAACAACACATTTGATGGGAGGCTGGTATGTCTCCAGTAGGAAGTCCCGGCTGGTCGAGATGGTGTACATGAACCACCAAGCAGTAGCAGAAACGGCGCATCCAGAGTGAACACCGCCGTTGTGATATACACGAGCAAAGTGCCTTCGTATAGATAGAGGGAATGATGTGGGGACTCGGGAGCAGACAAAGAATATCGCATTGACGACGTAGTCTTGACGTACGAGGACGGCGCAGAGCAGATTCGATGCAACAGCCGTCGCGACCTTGGAAGGGGATGGGAAGAAGTTGTTGTTGCGGCTCTCCCAAAGAAGGAAAATGAGGACCGTGAGATTGGACAGGAAGATGAGCCCGAAGAGCTTGCGGTATGCTGAGAATGCAGTGTGACGGAGCCAGCGCCATCCATGGAAGCCATTCTTATCTGGAAGCGCATATTCTTCAGTCTCGACCTCTTCATAGTCCTCAATAATGCCCTTGGGATCCTTCTCCAGATCCCTCATGATACCATTCTTTTCACCCTCAAAGAGCGTTCCATCACTGGAACTGCCAATGGACAGCAAGCGCTCATGCGACGGCCATACCGTCTCCGGTCTAGGCTTCACAACCGCCTGCTGCACATCATTCCTACCCTCAGCGATCTTGTACAAGGCCCTCTTGTCAATCTTTCCATTCGGCGTGAGTTCCAGAACGGGAAGATGTTTCCAGATTGTGGGGACAGCGTAGAAGGGCTGGGTCTTGCCAACGGTTTGTTTCAGCTCCGTTTCAGCGATCGGGATGTGGGATGAGTAGAAGCCCCACAAAGAATTGTCGATCTTGAGGGCGCAGCCTTTGATGACGCCGGGGTTTGATTCGATGGAGCGGGATACGCCGTCGAGCTCGACGCGGAAGCCTTGGATCTTGACTTGGTCGTCTTTTCGGCCGAGGGGGAGGAGGCTGCCGTCCTCGAGCCATTGGGCTAGATCACCAGTGTTGAACATCATGTTGCTACTCATGTTAGTGTTACTCAGTAATAGTGACAGTGCTGAGAGCTTACCTATCGTTGGTGAACTTGTCTAGCTTATAGCGAGTTGCTGTAAGTTCGGGTAGATTGATGTAGCCTCGAGAGACACCTGGGCCTCCAGCCCACATAACACCAGGCTGTCCAATTGGCACGGGGTTCTCGTTATCATCCAAGATGTAAACATTTGTGTTGGGGTTAGGCTTGCCGATTGACAGCGGAATGCCTGGCTGGTGAAGATGCGCTGTGTTGAGCATGCTGATCTCGGTTGGTCCGCAGACGTTCCAGAAGTTGACATGGGGAGCCCACTTCTCGGCGAGTGCCAAAGGACAAGGCTCGCCGCCGACAGCGATTGTATCGACATTGGGAAAGTCTTCGATTCGTGGCATGTATTTTTGGACGACTGATGGGGTAGCGATGATGGTGTCGCAACGTTGGAGACACTCGGTCCAGGGCTCGAGACCGCTGCCTCTGATGTGAAGGGTTCCGCCATTCATCATTGTACCCAAGATCTCCCAGGCACCTGTTGACAAGAAAGGTTAGTTCGGTCAATTGATCTCACTCAGACCTCACTTACACATATCGAATGCTACATTCAGCTGCTGTGCCACGTTCCTGCCAGGTCTAATGCCCAACTTGGATGGCTCTGCCAAAAGGGTATTGGTGACACCTCGATGTCTCACGTCCACACCCTTAGGTCGGCCTGTCGTACCCGAAGTGTAGATGACATATGCACCATCATCTGGACCGACCTCCACCATTGGGTGTGAAGGGTTGCCTCTGCGCCAGAGATCTGAGTGGCTGTCCAGATCGAGAACGTTGACAATGTTCCGTCGGTCATCTGGAACGCTGCGAACAACCTTGTCAAAGAACTTGGGAAGGCAGAGAACAACGGGGGCGTCGGAATCGGCAATGTCAAAGCCCAATGTGTCGTCAGTGACGATGCCACCATCCAATGGCACGTACTGTCCACCTGCTTTGAGAACGGCGAGGATGAAAACGACCATCTCAATGCAACGCGAGTACACCAACACAACACGATTGCCAACTCTCAAGCCAAAAGTATGTATCAGCTCGTTGGCCAACATGTTTGCCCTTCGGTTGAGCTCTCGATATGTGATTGTGCTCCCATCATAATGTCGAACCGCAATGAGATCAGGGTGCGCCAGCGCAACTGCCTCAAAAGCGTGATGAGCCACATTATACGGAATGGGACACTCAGGTCCTTTGCTGAATCGGTTGAATAACACTCTATCCGCCAGGGAGAGGCTCTCAAGGGAGCTGAAAGAATAGGAAGAAGACATTATGGGACGCTTTGGGCATAGAACGTCTGACCACCAAGCGTGCCGTCAAGGCTGCGTCATGGCGATCTCCTTAAGTATTTGTAACCTGCAAAGAAAAACGCAATTGGAAAAGACGGAGAATCTTAACAGCACAGGATATTGACTAAATTTCCGCTTCTGGTTTCGGAACAAGAAACGTCTACGACAATCAAGTGTATCCGGCAGCTCGAGTCGATTCTTGGCAGCATATAACCCTGAGCGTCTTTAGCATGTGGATTCGGCCGAATAAGGTTGCATTAGTGAGATCTTTTGGCTCAGATGCATAACGCTCCGTTGGGATTTCTACTCTTTACGGAAGCTGATCCGCCGCAGTGACCAAGGCAGATGAAGGCAGGTCCCTGTACATCAGAGGCGCAACAATCAGGGTTTAGTACGAGATTCCCAAAACGAAACGGAGATCGTTCTGTTTTACGTAGTAAATGGCGAGCTTGACAGGGCAATACTACAGCAGAATAGGCTTGCCGTTCGGAGTGGGGAAGGGAATCTGCAAGGGGCCCTGAAACTCGTCACGTTTTGTGGTCTTTGACGGCTTTCGTCAGTGCTTCTTTTCTGTTGTTTGGGGAAGCTGGTTAGTTGGGATACCTTACAAAGAGAATTGTAATCAGAGTGGGATAACGAAAAGAGTAACAGAACCGTTGAGGCGACGTGTAGATCTCCAATTGACCTGCCCCAAATGCCGAAACGACCGTTCCGGAATCTGTGACGAGACCAAAAACTCCACAAGGTCGAAACTTGAGATTCTTTACGACTTCAGCACGATGGATCAAGGGACATATTGTCAATGCGCTTGACGAGACCCTCGTGTATGATGACAGACTTAAACAATTGACCTCGCTCATCTTCCGGTTGCGAATTGCTTCCTTTCCATCGTAACCAAGATTTGACCAAACTTCCTCGACAACGACCGTTTCAGAGACACGTCACAATGGAGAACCTCCAGGATATCAAGCTCTCGACCAACAGTGATACTGGCGTCGCACTCATCCAGTTCAACAGACCAGCCAAACGCAATGCCTTTTCACAGAATACGATAAACGAAATAGTCGCCACGCTGGACCATCTAGACTCAGTGGATACCGTGCGCGCAGTGGTTTTGACTGGTGGACCTGAAGGGCACTTCTGCGGTACGTTGAGAGTTTCTCCATCGGAAGAATAGAGATGAAGAAGAATTGTCCTGATGATGCGGCTGCTAATTGAGTTTCGGGAGCAGCTGGGATGGATTTAAACGAGTTAGTGGAGCTGTCGACTCCCAAAGCCCATAAAATTGAGTTTCTCAAGGATTTGACGGATGCGCTAGCGAGGTTTTCCAAGCCTCTTATTGCTGCTGTTGTTGGCTTCGCTGTAGGTGATCTACTGATCGCCACTCAGAGTTTGGGCTAATGAGATACAGTTGGGCGGTGGTTTCGAGATTGCTCTCGCTGTAAGTCGGGAATATCACTCCTCACGCATGATCCAAGCTAACGAATGGTCTAGTGCGACATCATCTACGCTGCTGAAGATGCCATGTTCGGCCTTCCAGAGGTCAAGATCGGTACCATCCCCGGCGCAGGCGGTACACAGCGCCTGGCTCGTGCCCTAGGAAAACACAAGGTATGTCACCATCAAACCAGCCCCAAACCCTAGTAACAATCACTGACTACCGTTTCCAGGCAATGGAATTCGTCCTAACGGGCGAGCCAGCAAGTGGAGCTGAGTTTGAGCGACTGGGCGTTGTAACAAAGGTCTTCCCCAAGCCAGACGTTGTCCAAGCAGCGACGGCGCTGGCTGAGAAGATTGCGCGTCTGTCGGCTCCGGTTATCAAAACGGCCAAGAAAGCTGTTTTGACTGGTGAGTTTGGCCAATCAAAGTGTCCGGCCTTGTCCGTTGGTGACTAACCCCTGCCGCAGTGGAAAATTCGACCCTGGATGCTGGGATGACACATGAAAAGGCGCTGTACTATTCGACGTTTGGCCTGGATGATTTCAAGGAGGGAATCCAGTCATTTCTCCAGAAGCGACAGCCCAGCTTCAAGCATTCTTAGGTATCTTAGTGTAAACTGAACATACATCAGTGTGATAACTTCCTAGTCATGTTAATAATGGCAAATTACTCCGGACCTCGCCCATGTCAATGACTGATGCAATTGCTATTCTTATCCCAAAAAACCGTTTAATTACTCAGGGGCCCAACGTTAGGGTCTCACAGCTAAGGCCCACTTGTGGATAGCCTCCTTTCCCCTGCCTTAGCAAAACCCACCATCAAATGCCGCTAGGTTAGATCCCCGAAGATGTCGGTTCCGCGACGATTAGGCGACTGAGCTGTCACTCATTGCCACGGAAATACGTACATCCTTGGCTCACGCAATACCGTTGGCATGAGCCGAAAGCTGAAACTTGGCGTTGTGAAACAAGGCGTCGTAAAACATGTTAGGGCCTTGTTTGGCTTATCAGACATGAGCATTGGCCTCGTTGGGCTGGAACATGATGGAGGTGCAGTTGCCTGTCGGAGTTTGCCTCCATTGCGTGAATTAATCGAGGGAGCTTCTAGCAGCCACAGCTCCGACCTTTCGATATCTTCTAGCCACAAAACCCCCCGAGTATCTAATGTCGTTTTGTTGTTCAATACGAGTCCATGGCCCGTCCACATGGAGTTGGAAGGCTTCTAACATTGGGTCAGAGTGTCTAGAAAACTATACCCCAAGTTTCACTAAATCTAGTAAAATATATGTTAATTTCGCCTCAATTCTGTTAGTGTTCAAGATAGATCTACCACAAGTCTTCTTGTTTTAGAGCCCATGAAGTGCTTTGCAGCAAAGGTTCCTAAGAAGCAAAGGCCCAGCCTAAACACGGGAAAGTTTAGTTCCAGTCAAATACTTAATGCAAAAATTCTTTTGACACAAGCATATCTTGGGAAGGGCACGTTAAGAGTTGCTGTCTATATTTTGAGCTGAAATATCTATTAGTCAGTAGCTCAGCGATCCGACTCAGTCCGAGTCAGACCCAGTACTCTTCTATGATCAAGCGGAAGAATTGAAGTAAATACAAGTAAAGAACAACCAATAGTAGATTCGCTGCTAAAGGGCGATAGTCCCCATGAATCAGAAATCCATGCTGAACATGCCGTGGGCCCAATCCTCGTCGGGGTCTTCTGAATCAAATCTTTCAGTAAACAGCCATTCCAGTCCAAGGGGCACGGTTTCCAAGTCCGCTCAGGTCGATCACTTTTGGACCATATGGATTATGCTGCAGGTCAAAAACAGCAATCGCTGGAGCAGCCTGCAGAACATAGAGCTTGGAGCCACTAATAATGGCATCGAAGTTGCCCTTACCAGCAGTATATCCACGGAGAGTACGTCCGATAGCCATATTCTTTGTGTTGAGGGCAGTGACGTCGGGAACAGCAGCATCGAATATATGGACAGAACTAGAGCCAGCGGAAGTAGCCGTCCAGCAAGTGGCCATTTGTTTTGGGACAGTGATATTGGTCTTGGTGAGTATAGTGAGATCAGGGGTGATGGACACGAATGCTGCACCATAAGCGGGCGTGGAAACAACAGCTGAGGCGTTGGAAATAAAGCTCATTCCAAAAGCAACTGGTAAGTTATTGGGCTGTGACTTGACGGCTTTCTCGCTCACACGGCCATCCTCGACCTTGTAAGCATAAACGAAACCATTCTCCATACCGTTGCCCTTGATGGTGACGAACAGGGCCGTCTCAGAAGGGTTAAAGAGAATGTTGGAAACAGTGTTCGGAGGTCCGGTTGGAGGGGATGTCTGGCCAAAGACAGGAAGAGGCTTGAGACTGCCCTGGGGCTTCAAGCCATCGCAGTCCGAGACCGTGAAGCACTGGACGCCCGGCTTGGTTCCAGTATTGGCGACGCAAGCAATCTTGTTCTTGCGAGAATAGGCAACTGTGTTGGGAACTGTGCCGACAGTATCGACAGGCTCCCCGACAAGAACTGGGCGAGCTGGGTTCTCCTTTGGGATATGGAAAGCGGCCAAAGTGTTGGAGCCGGCGTTGACGGTGAACAAGCGGTTTCCGCTCACGACAATGGAACCTTGAGAGAACAGGGGATCTGGTCTTGTTGTCAGCGACTTTGTCGGGGCTGATATAGTCTCACTTACCCATCGTGACAGTGCCATTCACGTTGCTACTGATAAGACCCCTTCCACCGGTAGAGGTCCTCCGTGGCTGACCGAACGAGCCATCCTCGGTAATGCTGATTGAGACAACAGAGGCGCCCTGGGGGTCGCTGTCGAGGAAATACAATGCCCGGTCTGACTTGTGAGGCTTTGGATGGGCGTGGGTGAGTGAGGCTGTAACAAGAAGCGCGTTGATGAACTTCATCGTCAATTTTGGAGTGTCAAAAGGAGAGTTACAAGTGAAAACTGAAGGCAACTGTGAGTAGTTTGATACTTGAGATATCTTTATTGAGACTGGTAACCGCATGTCTATATATGCTTCGACTCGGCATTTCAGATCCGAAACATCTACCCTACTTTCACTCGTAAATTGGATGGGTTAAGCCAAAAGCAATACCTAGATGCCGAACGGACCAGACGGATGAGGGTTATGTATAGCAAGAGCCAATAGAACATGGAAACCACGATATTAATTGGGAATTCATCGTCATGATTGAAACGATGACCCATTTCGAATAAGCTCAGCTATGGAACTTTACTCAGACACCATGCCAAATCGAGGTCATCTGTTGAGTCAACAGTAAGTGCTGACAGTCAAAGGATTCGTCAGCTGCACTAGAGATCAAAGAGGGATGAAATAGTGAGAGAAACTCAGCGAGCATCTTCCTAAAGACGAAGACGGCTTAATTTAATATAACGGGGCCGTGGACCTGCCAGTGTTCCTCGAGCCATTCAGATGCATAGAGTGCGATCCCACGATAGTGTGAGCGGGTTGTTAGTGCTGTGCACAGCACGCACTATGCCTTTTGTGGAAATGTTGATTAGATGTCTGTTTTCCCAAAGCAGGGAGCTAATTTGACGTCAATCACACCTGAAGTCCTCGAAGATCATTCTCCTGGACTATGAGGAATGTGCTCATAATCAGCGAAGGGTGGCAGCTAGAGGCAAGTGTTGCTCTTCTTGGTGCTACATCGTTAATTAATCCTGTTGAATGTTGATTGGATTGATCTACAGTACCAAACACGACGACAACAATTGTGGATATGGCGGATAGCTGCAGGGTAGGCAGCGCCCGAAGCTTGGACGGTTGTGACTTAGGCTAGGGGAGACCCTTCGGACCTATAACCTGAAGATTAAAATATTGAGGCAAATCATTATAAGCTGAGGGACGTCTTTGATGAGTTTGTTCCCTAAATGATGAAGATATTAAGGTAAATCATCATAAGCTTAGCGGACTCTTCGATCAAGTTGTTTTTCCAGGAAGCCTCGATAGCGCGATACATTGCCTAACTCCTTAGTTCACTTTTTGTGTTAGCGTCAGCAACCAGAAACAAAGCTCTTTATCCCCTCTTATCATGCTCAGCCCGGTGATCAGAGCTGCCAATCACAGCCTGATCTGCCCTCTATTGAAGTTACACATAAGAAATGCCCCGAAGTTCCTTGTTAGAAGCTCCCACGATTTTCGGAGCCGGCGAAGCGCGCTGAGATACTTGTCAACTATGCGACTTATCAACGTCGAAACTCTCGAGTTAGAGTCTTTCACAGGTGAACATGGAGCCTCAATACCAACATATGCAATCCTATCTCACGTATGGACGTCCGAGGAAGTGTCGCTACAGCAAATGAGTAGACTAAGCCCTCTTCCAGAAGAGTCAAAAGGCTACAGAAAGATCGTTGACTTTTGTGCAAAGGTGAAAGCTGAGGGATTTGAGTACGGCTGGATCGACACCTGTTGCATAGACAAGACGTCTAGCGCCGAGCTATCAGAGGCGATTAACTCAATGTTCCAGTGGTATCGGAAGTCTGCAGCGTGCTATGTCTTTCTGAATGATGTCAGCTCCGCCGAGAACCCAAGATTATCAGGCTCGAGATTCCGCAAGAGCCGATGGTTCACACGCGGATGGACTCTCCAGGAGCTCCTTGCGCCGCACGAAGTGATCTTTCTCGCTGACGACTGGCGTGAAATTGGTACCAAGGCCAGCCTAAGCGCCACTGTCTCAGATATCACCAAGATTGATGTAGCTACTTTGGTGAAGCAAACCTGGTCACATGTTAGCATCGCTGGGGTCATGTCCTGGGCATCAATGCGGCAAACCACGAGATTAGAGGACCAAGCCTACTCTCTCATGGGTCTATTCGATGTTAACATGCCCTTGATCTACGGCGAAGGCCCCAAAGCTTTCTATCGGCTCCAGGTCGAGATTATGAAGGCAACAAACGATGACTCTTTATTCGCTTGGTCCACAGAACCCCTCGAAGATTGCGGATACTCCCCAAATGAGGGAGCATCAACGAGAGGTTTCCGATTTCTCGGATTACTAGCTCCATCGCCGGCTTGTTTCAGAGACTCTCATGACATAAGGGCGCCTCGAGACATTTCCCGAAGTCACGTGCCGCAATACGACTTGATCAAGCAGGATATCAGTCTTTCGGCGGTGGTAGTTCGGCTTTGCTCTCTACCAGCTGACCCCAAGCAACTTGGAGATATCGACCGGGTCGATGTTGTCGGCACACTGCGGTTCTCGAATAACGTGAGGGCAGTGGACCATGGACTCGTTATCACGCCCGCAAGACGAGACGCAAAGGGGATCAAGATAATGTGCTTGGTTGCGGTTCTACGATGTTGGAATAAAGACGGCTACATTGGCATCCCTATCAAGCGTTTGGCATCTGGCGCTTATCAGAGGGTCGAAAATGGACACAGATGTCGTTGGTTCAAGGTTCGCTTGATGCCTTTACGACTGACACTGAAGAGCGAAGAAGAAAGAGCTCCAGATGAATCAGAATACACTCTCAGGCAATTTGATTCTGAGAGTAGGGAGAAAGGGCCACCTGCTGATCCCCCGGAAACCATTCTCGTGAGGGCCTATGTACCATTAGACTTGCCATCGAACGGCACATACGCTTCTGCTCAGACCAGCCGCCACCGTGCACCACTTCAGTTCCGCTCACTGCCTATCAATAATGGCTATTACAAGCTACACGCTGACACTGCTGATAACTCTGTAACATTAATGCCCGAGTTGCGGTCCCGTCCTCATATCATCGAGAGTATCAATGGACGCATCAATACTCTACCTGAAACGAGCATCGTGTTTTGCCCAATTGCAGAAGATAGCGGTCTTCCAACTTTCACGATACACACTAGAATGATAGAAAGGCCTCATGGCATCCAACTTGGGTGCATGATTGGAAGTGACCAAGACCGAGATGAGATGATGGATGCTGAGTTCACCGACATTGACATGAAAACCATCTCCACCACGATATCTCTCACAGCGAACCTGTCCCTCGTGTTCAGAGTGAGACGGGGTCTTCCCCAGGATACGACTTGTTACTTGAATGTGAGCATTGAGGAGCAGTTGCCGTGGGCAGAAGATGTAGAACATTGGCCAGCTACGCTTGGAGACAAGAGTCTGTCTAGCTCAGAGATGTCTCTCAATCGCACCTTCACAGACAATTCAATATGAGAGGCTGCCAATGACCATAGCTGCTGGTACTGGGCCCTCAACGATGTGTTGGACGTCGTTGTAAGAGCTGGTCATACATGAATTCCAAGGAGGGCCACGGGCAGTTAGAATATTTTAGACTTGAAATGATTTTGCCAAGCAAAGTTCGTAAGTTATCCCCTAAGCTTAGGGTATACTACCTAAATATCTTCATAGGATGAAGGTCCTAAGGTTTCTTGCATCCTTTAGGGGTAGCAATGTTACTGCTTGATGGCCCTTTATCATATTTCCGAGGCACGCAAACGTGAAGTAGAAAAGATAGAATTATAGTACATGACATCATTAGTCTCGTGAATGTCTTTGCTGATCGCAGCTCATAGAGCCTTTAAATCTAAATACATACCATTCTCTGGCTTGATCGTAATCACTCCCCTTGGCATCACAAGTTTATCATCCATAGACAACGTCCACTCAAACGACCTGACCATAGTAGCCAACAAGCATCGCAACTCTGCCTTCGCAAACCCTTGTCCGATGCAACTTCTTGGCCCATGCAAGAAGGTGAGGAAGTTGTAGTTGCTGCTGGCTCCGCCATTCTGATTTGGCTTCCCATCATCTGTGATCCATCGCTCAGGCTTGAACTCCGTCGCGTCAGGGCCCCAGATAGCTTCTGATCGATTTATGTACCAGATTGACACCATAATATCTGTGCCTTCAGGGATGAACTGGTCACCGATACGGGTGTCGCGGATGGCTTGGCGCATCGTCAGTGGAACCGTGGGGTAGAGTCGGAGTGTCTCGTGCATGATGCCGTTCAGGTAGGGAAGCTGCTCGAGGATACCAGCGAGGTCGACTGTCGGGTTGGTGACTAGATCCTCTGGCACCCCGTTTCTGACCTCCTCTCTGAGCTTGGCTTGGTATTCTGGATGCTTGGTGAGTAAGTAGCACGCCCAGGTTATCGCGGATGAGGTAGTCTCATGCCTATACAAGATCAGCTATGTCCTGATTGATGGTGACCATGCATCACTTACCCTGCTGCCAGGAAGGTCAGAAGCTGGTCTTTCAAAGCCTCATCCGAAAAGTTGCCCGACTTGATGAGAAGCGACAAGACATCGAAGTGGTCATCCCCCTTCTCGAGAATGGCTGTCTTCTTCTCCTGGATCATGGGGTAACAAAGCTCATTCAACGTTCCGGTCAGATAGTTGAAGACTTCGTTCATCTTCCAAGGAAGGAGACGAACAAATGGCAAACCAACGGCCAGTGCCAAGCCAGAAAAGATGAGCTTCTCTCGACTCGGCTCGAGCAAGCCTTCGTAGATGTCCGCGAGCGGATCCTTCTTCTTCTCAACGGCATCAAATCTACGACCCAGACCAGCAATGCCAATGATGTCGAGTGTAACCTTGCTCGCCCAACTGTTAAGCTCGACAACTGATGACCTCGACGTGGTCATATCTTGTTGTATTGCCCGAGCCAGCGACTGGCTCTTCTCCCACATCATGGGGTACAGCTCCTTGATGTGTCGGAAATGGAAGACTGGTGTTGAGTTCTTGCGTAGAAACTTGTGAGGCTCGCCTTCAACGATAATGAGGCCATCGCCGAGAATATGTCGTAGGAAGGCGCTGATTCTCTTCGGTTTGGTGAAGTCGTAACAGTTGTGAACGAGAAGGTCAGCTAGAAGTAGAGGGTTCGTCACAAGGATGTGAGTTCTGAATGAGTTGAGAGTGAGTAGGTCTTCACCGGGATATCGATTCGCAATATCTACGAATAGATCGCCGGATGGTCTGTCCTTGACAGCGATAGATCGATGAGCGGCGCTCAAATATTCCTATTGAAACGTCTATATGAGATTGATTTCGGGAACAGACTGAAGAGGGAGATGAGCGTACTCTTGGACCAGGGATGTGTCTGAGGGGGCTGAAGAAGACTGGGTATAGAAACCCCCAGAAAACGATCCCGAACGCATAATTGACGAGCAATATAGTGAATACCGCAGCCAAGTGACTCTTTGAATCGTAATAATCTGGAAAGACTTTAATTGCGACGAAAGACTCGATGACAGCAGCTAACGTCAGGCTGGGAAAGCCCAGTAGCTTGGAGACGACAGCCATGTTGAAAAAGCTGCAAAACTTGTGTAATTCAGAACCTAGCCTCTGCGGGACTCATTTAAGGATAAGTAGACCTTAATAATAGTAAGCTGATGATTTAAAGGTGGCATATAAAACTAAGACTTAAAGGTTGGGTAAGCATCTCATATGAAATTCCCCGAAACCCAACGATTTCCATGGCATGATTATCTTCATTGAAGCCATCAACTGAAGGCGCTCATGTGCCTCTGGTGACTAGCGTACATAGATGCCACTCTGCAATAGGAATCCACCGTCGATGATCAATATCGCAAAAGCAACCTGATTGGGTTTAGCATGCGAGCCACCAACAAGATTTAACTGGATCAAGCAAGCAGCTCGCTTATAACTTCTAAGATGCATCAAGCCCAAGAGATGGGTTCGTAATTAGCAGCACGTGGAGAAGGGCTCCGCGGACGGTTCTAAATCATGTTTTTGTCGATCAGGTTCCCTTCACATGTGCGAGGAGTTCTGTTTTCCCTTCAACACCATCGTCGAAACATGAGGAGTTTTCGCAACCTAGGCCGAAACTAGATGGGGATCTCCCAACATTTTACAGCTGAAGCATGAACGGGACTTCCTTTCGGTTCAGAGATGAGAGGAAAGATGAAGCTTGAAAAGACCAACATGTTTGAGGTTCGAGACGCTTCAGTTTTGTTGACTTCTTGTTGAGCTGAGCAGACTTATCAGACTCTGCAATATCGCCATCACATCTTCACAAGCAACCTTTCCAATGGCACCGAAGTCTATCATTTGCCTCATTCTAAGCTGTGCCCTCTTAGGAGGCTATGCTAGCATGGGGACTTCTTACCGCCACGGCTTCTTTGACGCTGTTCGGGACTGCATCACAAAGGCAAAGTCCCCCGACGGAAGCTCGTTATGTCCTTTAGACATGTCAGATTCCATCTCTCGGAAACTCACTGGCTACCAGGCAGTTGATGAGCCGGTGATGCTGCTCTTGGAGTTCTTCGCTCAGGGGCTGAAGAAGCATCCTGAGAGTAAGGGCATGGACCTTGAGGCTCTTTTGGCTTTTGTGTACTTGGCGGCGCAGTTCTGTGGTGCTTGGTATCTCATAGCTCTTGAGGGACTGAGATTTGGCAACCGTGGAACAATTCTGAGCTGGTAAGATAAAGATTCAATACCTGAAGGCTAGCTTCATGCTGACTTGGAACACAGGACTGGAGCATTCGGCATCGTCTTTCAATCCGTCACGATAACAATCATCGCTCCGATATATCTCACTCTACAACTGCTCCTCTCACCAACGATCCCCCAACAAGCATATCTACTGGCCGACCCGTGCGACCTGAGCCTCCTCCCGATATCGACAATTATATCTTACGTTGTACCAACCATTGGTCTGTGCCTGCCGCTGATCTTCGATGTGTCAAGGGAAGCCAAGTTTATTGCCGTGGCTCTTTGGCAACCTTTTCCGTTGTACCAGACTGCCATACAGCGAGTATCCCGCTTGGTCTGTTGGTCTCGCCGGGGCAAGGCCAACAATACGGCTCATATTGACCCGAGAGCCTGCAGGAAGGCCATGAATCGTGCATACCGCTTCATTACAACCCTGACAGTTGCAGTACACTTGGGCGTATTTGGGACAATTCTCGCTTCTTCCATGGACCTCACAGAAAGTGTTTCCGGACATCGCATTCTCGCCCTCACATCGTTGACGAACCCTCCGACCCTGGCTCTACTTAACCCGCCCGTTTCTGTGATGCAATCGAGAGAGATTGTAGTCTCGTTCTTGCGATGGGATGTATACTGCACCTGCCTAGCGATGGCCATCTGGACCGGCTACCAACTCTACTCGGCTCAAAGAGCTCCCAGTCGAGTCGTCATCTGCTTCAACACGATTTGGTGGACGATTCTGGGTGGACCAATCTACCCAGCGTTGCGGCATCTTTGGGAAAGAGATGCCATGGTGCTGGACCGCATGGAGCTTTTCAGCTCGTCACTGAAGATTGAGTAAGTCGGGCATGAGTCACGAGGAGATCAAGTCATTTGGGACAATACGGTAAGGGTTTCCAATTTGAGAACGAAAGACAACTATCCATGTACGTATTAATACAGGCCTAAATCGCGTGCAAATGCTGGTATCAAGATGAAAGCAAGCCCGAGGTACCAGGCGAAACAAAATTCTCTTCGGTGCAGTCCATAGGCCCCGGTGACATTAACATAGGAGGCGGCGAAAGAGTCGCAAAAGGCTGTACCCCGTAGTTGTCAGCACCAGGGATAAATCCGACAGCTGACCTGATTCCTATAGCGGAGTTCAATCTAGCAAGGATACAAGCTGCCCTTTCAGTCTGTTCAGGCGTAGTGTAAACACAGTGTGTGACAAGTCTAATTGAGTGAACAATGATGATGGCCGCTGCGCCGTCGTGGAGCATGGTCGCTGGCATGCCGCTCGGGTCGATATCGCCCAGGGCGTATGGCACGGCGGCGAGCATGTCATCGACGGTTTTGCGGACGTCGGATTCAAGGAAGGGGACGGTTTCTGCCCATGAATTGTAACTATACCCATCGTCATCCTCCGTTGGTATCAATGTAGTCTGGTAGAGAAGCATGGTCTGAAGGAGGATGAGACGAGCTGATCGGACGAGGATGATGATGCAGGCTGTCTCCGCGTCGTAGTGCATCTTACCAGCGCTCATCTCACCAAGGGTCGTTGGAACGCCGCGACCCTCGAAGGTCATTTGCCAGTACTCTGCTGCTTCGATATCCCAGGAGCCAAAGGCATCGAGCATGTCGAAGCATTCCTGGATCAGGATCCTCTCGTCTTCTGTCCCGGTACTACTCTGTGAGGCTGTTGAGGGGCTGGCGCCCTGTGGCTGATATGGATCTGATTGCATGAGTCGGCACAGACGATGGCGAAGCGATAGGGTCCGTCCCATCATGGACAATGCTCGAAGAAGAGGATCGAAGATGCCGATGACGGTGGCTATGGCGCCGGGGTCGGTGTATGCATCATCGCCATGCAAGAATGAATAGATTTGCTATCATTTGAGTCAGTGCCATGGCATGTGATTGTCTTGTCGCGTGACTTACCAGTCGCAGCAGAGCAAGCAAGAAGAGTTCGGCTCCTCTTCGTGTACCAATTTGACTTGGCCCTCGTTTCTCCAGCAGGTAAAATAGCCCGGAAGCATGTTCATTCGGATCACCTAATCCTTCACCACTAAAGTCCTATTATCGAGTCAGAAGTGAAGTAATTGATGTCCCGTGAGACTTACCTTGTACGTGCACAGAAGCAGAATGGTAGCGATGACTTTGTCGTCCATCGCCTGGTCGTCAGACTGGATAGTCTGCTGCAAGCCCTTGATAACACGTCCATAATTTCTCAAGGACCGTGTCCGAAGTTCTTCATTGCCCAAATGGTTGTACGCAGCCAATTGGGCAACGCTCAATGTCGCTGTTTCGACGAGGCCATCCTTGTAGTGATCGAACAAACTCGGTAGGAAGCTGAAATGGCCGGGAAATCCATCGTCGTCATCGGGCGACACAAAGCGACGCACGAAATAGCAAAGCGACATGTTATCGTATGATTGTGTCGGGTGTCGAACCATGGCTACAGATCTCCGTCGAATGGGCGCCTCCAACGGCCGTGTTTTGGGCTTCGGAGGCTCCTTTTCGGGCGGTTTCTCATCTTGCGGGGGACTTGCTGTGCTGGCACTGGCTATACTTGGCGCCTTTGACGCGCGCGAGGTGCTGGAAGAAGTACTTTGCGATCTCCCCTTTGGCGCAGAGTGTCTAAAATGAAACTCGTCGGTATATCCAAGGCATGGCTTCCCGTAGTTGTAGCATCGTCGACACGTCGGCTTCCCCTCGTCGCACTGCGCAGAGACAACAGATTAGAACAGAACAGATATCGCTCAATCAGAACGAAAGCATTACTCACCTTGACCTTTCGCTGGCGACACCGCAGACAACCTGAGCTAAAGCGACCTGGGAAAACCATCTTTGGCTAAGATAGGAAGTAGATCCTGATAGAGCACGCAAACGTGGGTGAGCTGATTGTACGGGATGGAGAGTCTGGGGAAGGGCAACAAATTGCGATTACGAAATTACGGAGCCCGCGGGAAGAATGGAGACAAGAAGATAGCCAACGCAGACTCAGGGCGGGCAGCGTGTTTCTTCTCATGGCACGGACGTATTGGTGTCTCGGTTCAGAGAGGTAGACCCCGCAAAAGACCTGGGCTAACAAGCTGGAAACAGGGTTTAAGGTCCATGTTTAGTGGTTGATGACAGGGGCGAGGGCGACGCGACAGAGGTCAAGTGCCGTTGGGAGAGTGGAATCAGTGGAGAGAAGGGAAAAGATCGTCGTTGTGGCTTGTTCTGGTTAAGCTTGCGATTGCAAGAGTTGTCGTTGGTCGAGCGAATCTAGCCTCGGCTTCAACAGCATCGTGATCGGCTTCATTCTTTGCCAACTCGTGATATTGACGATGGAGCTAGAGAAAGACGTTGGAGCTTAATTAGTTTGTATAAGATGTATTTAGTGGCAGCTTTGCTTGCATGTGCAATCGAGTAATTCGGCTCAGACTCACAGACCCAACTCAATCATCATTCTTCCCTGTGCAAATCATCATGTCTTCTCTGCTCTACTCTCCCGTTATTGCGTACGCTTCTAATGCGAGCAACTTCCTTCTATCGCCACTTCTCTCCGGTTCATTGCTCGCCGCTGCAACTTTTGCACCCGACGCCGTGAGCAATGCCCTCGCCTCAATCGCCGCCAAGCTCCCAGAGCACGCTTCACATACCCTGGAGCTCACCATTGTCAAGAAGGTTCTATACGTATGGCTCAGCTTGGGCATCGTTCGAACCATCAACCGGTTCCTCAATACCATGGCTCATAATTCATGGCGAATGACAGCTGCTTCTGGTTGGGACTGGAAGAATGAGATCGCTGTTGTAACTGGTGGCTCGAGCGGCATTGGCCTGAGCATTGTTGAGAAGCTTTCTGCAATGGGAATCCGTGTCGCCGTCTTTGATGTTCAAGATTTGCCAAAGCAACTTCAGACAAACTCGCGCGTTCACTTTTATCGATGCGATGTTACTACAACCGAGTCTGTCGCTGAAGCTGCCGACGCAGTGCGCAAAGAACTCGGCCACCCATCAATCCTCATCAACAACGCTGGTATCACTTCCCCCATGCCCATCCTCAAGATGCCGGAGTCATTCCTCCGCAAGATCATGGGTGTCAACCTTATGGCTTTGTGGTACACCACGCAACAATTCCTCCCGCGCATGATCCAGTTGAACAAGGGCCATGTCATCACTGTTGCAAGTATCGCATCCTTTGTCGCCCTCGCCACAGGAGCCGATTACTCTGCCACAAAGGCTGGCGCACTAGCCTTCCACGAGTCGCTAGCAAGTGAGATCAAGCATTTCTACAAGGCTCCCAATGTCTTGACAACAGTGGTTCATCCCAACTTTGTCCGAACACCTCTTGTCGAGGGCTTCGTGGATCGCTTGGAGCGTGGCGGTGTTCGTCTCTTGACTGCTGATGATATCGCCAAGGAGGTTGTCGCTCAGATTAAGAGCCGACGAGGTGGTCAATTAATTGTTCCCAAGTCCGTGGATGTCATTTCTGGCATTAGAGGATGGCCAACTTGGTTGCAAGAGCTTGTTCGCGATGCCGTTGGCAAGACAGCTGGCAATTAAGAACAAAACAAATGGGTGGCAACTGTATCTAGAAGGGTCATAGGTAGTTTGACCATACCTGTCAACTTAGGACGAGCTTAGAAGCTGTTCTGTACTTTTATAGACTCACTCACAAGTAAATGCGACCGCCATACTCCGTACTGAACAGAACTCATTCAGGCGCCATGCCAGCATTTTGAACAGTGAAAACGACGCCGCATCACACCACGAATACTAATTGCATGCAATAAAAAATGGCATTGATCAGTAAACTGTTAATTGGAACTCTCTTTTTGACCAGGAATATACTGCAAGTTCGGTGGCCGAGGCAGGTGAATTACTTAAAGACCCCGGGTCCCGCGGCGTCGCTCTACCGCTTTTCCTCCACGTTAATAATCGCTAACAGTCTCAGCAACTTACACGAACGATTCACCCATCATGGCAGTATTAAGCACACTCAAAACAGCATTTGGCTATACCTACGCATTTATAATCACGCCATGGCTTCTTTCGCGCTTTTTATTCGACATTTCTCTCTGTCTCGTCCCATGGTTTCGACCCAACAGAAAATGGACGCTGAACCAAGCTGTCCGTGTCCGCGTTGTCCGGCTCTTGCTGCTCTACTGGTCTCTCACCAAATCAGGCGACAAAATGAGGTTTGACCAAGGCAAAGAGAAGAACCGGTTCGAAGTCGTCGCTCCACGATCGCCAAAGTTATACAGGGGAATTTGCTCGGATTACACGGTTCAGCCTGCGCAATTGGGCATGACATGGACGCCAGCACGACCACCGCCTGCTAGCATCGTTCACCCTGGGATGGTGGTCGTCTTGCACTTTCATGGCGGCGGTTTTGTAATTGGCAATGGTCGTGATGAAGATACTGGCTTCACAGCCAAGACTCTCATTAAGCATATGGGTGCTACGCATGTCTGCTCGCCCAACTACCGACTGTCCAGCAGCAAGAATGGGCAGTTTCCCGCTCCTCTTCAGGATGCACTTACAGCATATCTTCATCTCATCAAGACACGAGGCATTCCTGCCGACCAGATCATATTCTCAGGCGACTCAGCTGGCGCGAACTTGGCTCTCGCCTTGGTCCGCTACATTCATGAGTACGGTCAGATTGACGAGGTCCCATTCCCACGCGCAATGGCTCTCTGGTCACCTTGGACGGATGTCGCCGGCGCTTTGGAACAAGATGCGACTCAATCACCCAACTACAAGACGGATTATCTCAACATGCACTTTGCGCGCTGGGGCGCAACGACAGTCTCTGGCTTTGGCGCAATTGACCCAGCCAGTCCATACCTGTCTCCTCTACGCCATCCCTTCCAGATTGAGAAGCCTTTCCCAGTCTACGTCAACGCCGGCGGCGGCGAAGTTCTATGCGACGACATCACCAACTTTGTCGCACGCTACAAGAAGAATGGCTGGCCAATGTACCTGGACATCTCGGAAGGTTGCCCTCATGACATTATCCTGCTCGGCGACAGGATTGACTTTGCAGCCGAGGCAGAGAAGGCAGCTGAGCATGCGAGGCGTTTCTTGAATCATCGTGCGGGGTTGAATCTACGAAGCTATGCATAATCTCTTTTTCGTGATGGAGGGCGCGGGCCAGAGGCAGAATGATATCGAAGTTTCTACAAGATCTACATAGCTCAACAAATTTCACATGTAAATTCCTAATGAAGCTCGAAACATTTCGTCATTTGTTTTAGTGATCTACCCCTCTTCGGAGCCAAGATGATCAGCTTTGCAGATTTGACAAGTCTTGCCTGGTCCGTCGCGTGATTCTCTCGGTAGTACATAGTTTTGGCGTCTCCCCTCCATGAAGACGATCACTGGGGGGCATGCCGAGGCTACCCCACAATCTCGAGAACCCTCAACGCGAAATTTCTGTATGGAGTTTAGCTTGCGATCAACACTTTGGCTCGCCCCCCAGTCAAAGCCCAAGCATGACGTTATTCCTCTAGTTAGTTGTCATGAAAGATTTGTGTCTTTATCGGAGACGGGTCCCGCGGGGGCGGAAGGATGGGTTCATATTGTCGCCTGTCGGACTCGGAAGCTTAACCATAACTTAGCTACTCATTCGAGGAGCTGTGACGCGAGACCCTGATTGCTATCGTTAAAGTACCGAGGTTTGCTATCTTTCGTCTGCCCGCGGACTGTTTATTGATCCAACGGAGTGCCAATCACTCAGACTCCTTCATTGTCGTCTTTGTACAAAATAGGTCTTCAACGTCCACTGTGGACAGCATCATCAACAACACAAACTACTCAGACAACACTCATCAACATGGCACCACAATCAGAAGAACCCAACACCTTTGATGTTATCATCATCGGCGCTGGCATCTCCGGCATCAACGCCGCCTACCGTCTCCAAACAGAAGGTCCCTCAGACTTGACCTACGCCATCCTCGAAGGCCGCGACTCCATCGGCGGTACATGGGATCTCTTCAAGTATCCCGGCATTCGATCCGACTCTGATATCTTCACCTTTGGCTTCCCATGGAGTCCCTGGAAGCATGACCAGTCGCTAGCACCGGGTGATAAGATCAAGGACTACATGATCGAGTCGGCACGCTCGACTGGTATCGACCACCATATTTGCTACAAGCACTCCGTTTCAGAAGCCAACTGGTCTTCTAAGGAGAGGCGATGGCAGCTTCAGGTTACGCGACCTGGTGATGAGAAACCTGTTACCTTCCGCAGCCGATTTCTACTCCTCGGTACTGGCTACTATGATTACCAGACCCCTCTTCAGACTGTGATTCCTGGAATTGAGAAGTTCCAAGGCAAGGTCATCCACCCTCAATTCTGGCCCGAGGACTACGATTACACCAACAAGGAGGTCGTCATCATTGGCAGTGGAGCTACAGCCGTCACGATCCTTCCATCCATGTCCGACAAAGCCAAGCGTGTGACCATGTTGCAGAGAAGTCCAGGCTACATCTTCCCTCTCCCATCAAGCAGCTTCTTCACACGTCTGCTCTTGACTGTTTTCCCCGCCAGCATCGCTCTATTCCTCAACAGACTCCTCTGGCTGGTCCGAAGCTATCTTACCAACGTGTTTTGCAAGTCGTGCCCAGGTCTGGCCAAGAAGCTCATCAAGTATGTCACCATCAAGAATCTTCCTCCCGATGTCAGCTGGGACCCTCACTTCAAGCCTCGATATAACCCCTGGGAGCAACGATTCTGCGCCAGTCAGGACGGTGATTTCTTCGCGGCTATTCGCTCGGGTAAAGCAAATGTCGTGACGGATAAGATCAAGACTATCACCGAGAAGAGCATTGAGCTTGAGTCTGGAGCTTCATTACATCCCGACCTCATCGTCACAGCAACTGGTCTGAAGGTTCGTTTCGGTGGAGGTATCAAGTTCAGCGTCGACGACGTTCCCTTCAACGTTGCCGACAAGTTCGCATGGAAGACCGTGATGCTCCAGGATGTCCCAAACCTGCTTTTCATGTTCGGCTATGAGAATGCATCGTGGACACTTGGTGCCGATGTCAGCGCGAGACTGTTTGTGCGCATTCTGAAGAAGATGACACAGAGCAAGACTAGCGTTGTGGTCCCACGTCTTTCTTCCTCAAGTGGTATGCCAGTGAAGCCAATGATGAGCCTGTCATCGACATATCTCAAGACTGCTAGCTCTGTGTTCCCCAAGGGCGGCACGGGTCTGTGGAGTCCGAAGTCGAATTACTTTGTGGATATGGCTGGCGCGAGATGGGGAGATATCTCTACGGGGTTGGAGTACCTGTGATCATAGTCTTATGTATCAAGAATAGCCTTTCGTTTTTCGTTAGTAAATACCAACTTGTTTTCGTTGCTTTGCACCAGATTCACCGTGATGTCTCACGCTACCGTAGTAACAGATCTAATGTTACCGTTCCACGCCTGTAAGCAATTAGAAGAGATCCTAACCAGTCGCATTACACGGTTCATGCTTATGGTTTCATCGTTAGGGTCAGTGTGAACTGGTACATGTCTGAGTCAGCGGGAAGTTAATCGTGGACACCTGAAGCGGAGACGGAAGAGTATGTAAGCATTTCAACATCAGATCATATACATGGGTGCATGGAGCCCTTCAACTACGACTATATAGAAAACTATAGTTACTATCAAGTTGTTAATCTACTTCCATTATCTTAGCGTAGCTCTTTATGATTCCCAGTCCAAGTTATGAACAACATCATCTAACTTAAGAATAGCATTATCCAGGCTCTGAGTCACATCGTCTATAAACCACTAAGTTCATTAAGTTCAGTGACTTACCATCGACCAGGCAGTCTAATAACAAGCACACAACTTTGCCTCAAAGAAAACTGACAGGGAAAGATCACCGTTCATGTACACCCTCCTTTGCGACCCTCAGTGCATTCCAAGTTGCGCGCATGGAAAGCCCAGCTCTTGGCTTCAATCCATAGGAGCGCCTAGATCTCAGCAGTCATGCCACCACGTGGATGTCAGATTTCTAAGGGTTGTCGGTGATTAGCCGGACGAGCTGATCCAATTCTGCCAAATCGGTTCACAAATAGCATCCTCCGCATCCTGCGTTGGAGTTGGATGCAACCTAACCCATCTCTGGGCAGGCTCGGCAAGAGACATGGCACTTCGTTGACGCTTGAAGAATCTGTAAGAAAGTGAATTGGTCTGCGTTAGACAGCTTTACGGTCATCCACGGCGAGAGCTAACCAAGTAAGCTTAACTCCCCTCGATCTAAGGTGCTCGCCTGGACAGGTATAGATTCTCAGAGAGACAGCCGTCGCATACATATCGACTCTATCGTCTACAATGACTTACTCGGTAAGTGTCTCCGTACTCCGGTACGTGGCTAGCTCGGGCTAGGTATAGGCAGATTAAATGATTCGGAATATCGGGAGTCTTTGCCATGCTCGCTAATCGGATCATGCTATAATATTGCCAATATACGTCAAATCCAGCAAAGCTTCAAACAATAGAGGAAGACTTTCGGTGATCGGCTAAATTCAAGATCCATTCCCCGCAGACCTCTGAATAACAATTTTGATGTTACAGCCCCCAGCTTGCCATCTAGTCCCAGAAAGGGACGTAATATCAGCACGCATTAAGAAACCCTCCCCCATTCGTAGTAGGTCTCGATCTGAAAACAATATTATCCGCTGCACAATTAAACAGCGACCCATATTTGCGGGGGACGCCATCGCAGCTTTCTGTTTGGGGCGTTGACGACAAACTTGGTGATGCTCCGACATTTCCTCAATGGGCCTCCTTCGGAGCTTGGTTCTCCGCACATATGGCTCTATAACCCCAGACATGCCAATTTCCCGGCAAAACACGATGAGTCGATCGGATTGGTCAGGATTTACGATTATATAGAGCCGGGGGCGAATGTGCCATGTAGGATGCTATATTAAAGCTATATATAAGGATGGGAGTCACCCTTTGACGTTGCGTTCGATATCTTCAGACAGTATCTACTGCTTCGAAGCATCAGCTCACTGAGATTAGTCAAGATGCATACCCTTTCACTTCTCCTCGCTCTCGCTCCCGCATCCGCCCTAGCCCAGTCTCCCGTTTGGGGACAGTGTACGTTACAGCAGCTCGGATGAGTCGACACTCGATAGCTAAAACTTCTCACAGGCGGTGGCAATGGTTGGACCGGTCCTACAACTTGCCAAAGTGGCCTCACGTGTCAGAAGATCAACGACTGGTACTATCAGTGCGTTCCCGGATCTGGAGGATCTGAGCCCCAGCCTTCGTCAACTACTCAGGGCGGTGGCACTCCTCAGCCTACTGGTGGTACTGGCGGCACTGGTCTCGACGCCAAGTTCAAGGCCAAGGGTAAGCAGTACTTCGGTACTGAGATCGACCACTACCACCTGAGCAACACTGCCTTGATCAACATTGTCAAGGCCCAGTTTGGCCAAGTGACGTGTGAGAACAGCATGAAGTGGGATGCCATTGAGCGTAAGGTTCCATTCACCAAAAAGAAAAAATGTAGATCTGATGATGAATAGCTTCTCGAAACTCCTTTACCTTCACCAATGCCGATAAGGTCGTTGACTTCGCCATTGCGAACAACAAGCTCATCCGTGGCCACACTCTCCTCTGGCACTCCCAGCTTCCTCAGTGGGTTCAGAACATCAACGACCGCTCCACCCTCACCTCGGTCATTCAGAACCACGTTACGACCATGGTCACCCGCTACAAGGGCAAGATCCTCCAGTGGGATGTTGTCAACGAGATCTTCGCTGAGGACGGTAACCTCCGCGACAGTGTCTTCAGCCGAGTTCTCGGTGAGGACTTTGTTGGAATTGCTTTCCGCGCTGCCCGCGCCGCTGATCCCAACGCCAAGCTCTACATCAACGACTATAACCTCGACATTGCTAACTACGCTAAGGTGACCAACGGCATGGTCGCTCACGTCAACAAGTGGTTGGCTGCTGGCATTCCCATCGATGGCATTGGTTCTCAGGGGCATCTTGCTGCTCCTGGTGGCTGGAACCCAGCTTCTGGCGTCCCTAATGCTCTCAAGGCCCTTGCTGCCTCAAACGTCAAGGAGATTGCTATCACTGAGCTTGATATTGCCGGTGCCAGTGCTAATGACTTCCTCACTGTCATGAACGGTTGCCTTGCCGTTTCCAAGTGTGTCGGCATCACCGTCTGGGGTGTTTCTGACAAGGACTCGTGGCGACCTGGCGACAACCCTCTCCTGTTTGACAGCAACTACCAGCCCAAGGCTGCTTTCAACGCCTTGGTTAACGCTCTGTAAGCTATTGTTGATGTATGTTGCTAGATCATACAACAAAATGTCCCAGTTGGATAACGCGTTGGTGGTAGAATGAAACTCAAGGGAATGGCTCGATTGTATATATCTATTTCTCACGTACATATTTAGCAGAATGGAAGTCACTTGCTACGTCCTCAGTGCCTGAATATTCCACCTAAATTCTTGAACCCCCAGGTGCGGCTATTACCTCTTATCACACCAGGGTCAGTTGAGATCAAGATCCCGTCTCAACTTCGAGCAGCCGTGTTGCAAAATCCAGCAACATTAAAACCCTAGACCTCTTCTCTCGAAATATTAGTACCGAGAGCTGGTGGAGACGAGATATGATTATGGCCATCCATAACCTGAACTTCGAGCTCTACACCCGAGCTTCCCGTGCTCGATCGCCATAGCTCAATAAACTCCTTGTTGCAACCTAGAATCTCATCTTCGGGGTCAAGGGAGCCATATAGCAGAAGGAACTGGACCCCAGGTGCAGCATCTGAGACAGCCTTGTTCTTGTTACAAGCCTCAAGAAGTCCGAGGGGACAATCCTGCTCCATTGTTTGTCCATAGTAGGTTGCAAGAACAGGAACTCGGTAAGGCGGGGGTTGTGGAATGACGTTGAAATCGAGCAAAAGACAGCAGCCTTAAGCCTCAGGCGGCAAGCGTCGCTGTCACTCGTGATCTTGCCCCGAAGCTCAGCAAAAGAAGGATGCAACAAGAATGTGCAGAGATGAACGGCACCAGCAGAGTTGCCCATCATGAACAAGGGCCTTGATTGCGGACCTCCGATTTTGTCATTGTTGTCCATGAGCCACTTACAACCATCTCGATATCCTGTCCACCAGAAGGAAACCTCGCCTCTGGAACAAGACGATAATCCGGAATGACAGTGACAAATCCGCACTTCTCGGCAAAGAAATGTCCAAGGTTTCGGTAGAGTAGATGATCTCAAGAGGCTCTGTCTCCTCGAGTAAAGCCGCCTCCATATGTATAGATGGAGACAGGGTACCCAGCCCCAGTGGGATTGTTGGCAGGATAATAGATATCTAGGTTGTTTCGGAGGGTTGGGCCATAAGAGAAGACTTTTCTCAGAGTTCATTTATGGCAGTTGCGTTCTTGTTGAGAAGCGTTAGGTAAATCTTCAAGGTTGGTTCAACACTTTCTGCAATTGAATAGGGAATTGAAGAGAGTTGGTCCATTTCGGAAGATGCTTGATTGACTTGTGTTGTGATCGTAAGAAATTGTGACTTATGCAGTACTATTGGACATTCTTTCTCGGCTTTCGCATCCGGAATCTCGTCTTCATATATCCAAACTTCACATATATCACGATGCCCTTACCCGACATCCGACGATGAGTAAGCGGCAGCCGAGCACCAAACGCTGACCGTTGAGCCTTGAAACAGTGACTACTGCTAAATTCGGTTCCCGAAAATGACTACCGCCGTTGAGGGAAAGGCGTTCGTGACCCGCAATAACGGGCCATAGGTCCCGGAGCACACTTTTGGCCAACTATTGGTTTCGCTCAGTACGCACAAAATCGAAAGACCGATGTGAAAGCCGAGACCGAGACAGATGGTATTAAAACCTCTGTCTGATAGCGATGCTGTTGGACTTATATCTGAGAGAGGCCACTAAGCATAAAACTGTATATATAAGAAGTCATACTATCTATAAGTATAAATATCTAATTATATAAATAAGCCAACTTAAATTAAAATAAAAATAGTTTAAGATATAATATGTAATTCTTGATTACGAGATATAATTTTATTAAGTACTAATTATATTTTTAAATACAATACTTAAGTTTAAGTTTAGTAATATAAATACTAAAAGCAGTAAAATTAATACTACAATCCCCTTAAACTAGCCGTGACATTTTTAAGTGCAGTCTAGCCTGCCAACTAAGTGTTAAAAATACCCTATTGTAGATTTTGGAGTTTTATGTGCGACACTTAGTATAGACTAGCACTCACTCGACCCTCCCAAGTCCCCTGATACAAACACAACTAGCACCGCAGTATATGCGGCACCAGACGCAAAGATGTCTGCCCTTTTTGCGTTGGTAAGAAAACTGACGCTCGCGGTAAAGAGTACTGTAAAGCCTACGATCATTCCGATGCGAGCCTTTTCGTCTTGAACGAGGCGTAGTGAAATAATAGCACCGAGAAGAAGGATCGCCGCTAAAGCAATGCTGACGATAGAAACAGCAAAGCTTATATACTTCTCGTCAAAATATTCCTCCCCAGTAGAGAGTGTCTCAGACTGTGTGCGATTAGCGAGCTTGACATAGCGCCAGCTCCTATACGGAGCTTGGTAGAGAGTCAGTCTTACCTTGAGCATACCAGGGTGGCGACGTAGAAATCGTGAGAGAAGATCTTTATCAGAGGTTGGATTGAGAGCCACAAGTTCCCTATCCTTGTCAAGCCGAAAATAGTCCTGCCCTTCCAAATTTCGACGTCCATTTGGAAGAAACTCAGTGGGATGAATCCCATGATTGAAATGTTTCCGGACGACTGCAAGCTGTAGTTTGTCGGGCTGCTCCATTGCTGCAATTTTTGACTGCAGGACAAGCATCTCATCTTGATCAGTTAATCGCAAGTTGGACCGCATTTATTCCGGTCGTGGCAATGAACTTACAATAGTTTTTGAGCTTACGGCTGATATTCTTAGAAGCCTCCATGCGTTCTGCAGTGAGACTGTTCTGAACTTTTGATAACTCCTCGAACGTTTCCCAGTTGTAGCGCGTTCGTAACGAGTTGACGTCGCTCGATGCCGCGGCTTCCTGGTCTAGGCCGTCCAACTTTGTCTCAAGGAATGTTAATTCGCTTTCTAGATGTTGAAGATTACGTGCGCTCAAGCGGTCAAATCGACGAAAGACAAATCCTTCATAGTCCGGAATGCTGGCTGTCCAGGCCGCTAACTTCTCGAAACCTGTCGGATGCGTCATGGTTGAAGCTGTTGAGATGATCTGTGTTTTGGGCAGTTGAAGCACACACCACCAGAGTTAAAATACTGCAATAATACAGCACAAACCAGTCAAACAGGGAAGAATGATTTGATGCATTATTCCGTAAGAGGCCTCCGCCTCGAAATCAGCGAACTGGAGCCTGACTGTTTGACATCATGCTTGATTGACACAGGCCGCACGAGTGATGCATGCAGCTTCAGGCGTTGTTGATTGGACATAAGATAGATTCACAGCCACGTAAGTTGTTACACGAGGCAGCCTGACGTCAATGGCTGGCCGACTCGATTGGGCGCATAAACATACGTGTTTGATCCTGCCCAACCTTTTGAGGGTTCTTTAACCTCAGTATTTTCCGAGTCTTCTCCCTTTATCCTGTAACCGAGGAGGTTATTGAAACGTGACCTATCATAGCTGACATGGCGGAAGCCTTTGGAGCCGTAGGCCTTATCACACTACTCGAGGAAGTTGGAAGGCGCCAGCAGGCATTGCCCCCGTTAATTAATCAGTAAGGAAAAGAAATCCAAGTGCGCTAAGATGGTGGTGAGCTAAAATGATGAACCGTAGGTGGACTAGGCAAGAGAGATTCCAAAATCCCCTCAGACGAGAGACAATCCGAAAACTCCTTAAAGAATACGACGAATCACTGAGACAGCTAGGCAGTCTTAACCCTTCAATTAATAGTTTGCTGCAGGAATTTGAAAGAAAGAGATTAAGCGCCATCAAGTCTTATGCCGTTCCTGGCCTGGTCAAAGATGTACCAGTGCTGGCCTTCCCCGACACGGGCTCTAGCCTCAACACCATATCAGAAAGCTTTGCTACCGTCCATGGACTTTCCATCACAAGGACTAAAGAACGCTCCTTTCGTTTGCCAAATGGCCAACAGTCCCGAACCATCGGCATCGTGGAAGCCAACTTCAGATTTCAGGGAGAGCAGGATCAACACACCTGCGTCTTCCATGTTCTTCCTCAGTGCCCTGAGGATGTCATTCTGGGGAAAGGGTTCTTGAACGCCACAAACACTCTATCGACTCATGCTAAGCGAATTCAAGAGCGAGTGCGTCCATGTCTCATCTCTGGTTCTCGTGTCTTCTTTCTGGCAGATAGTGAAGACGAGAGCCACGATGGTCCGATACAAGAGCTCATCCCATGCACAGTCAATGGACAAGATGCACTTTCTCTTCCAGACACTGGTTCAGATCTGATGCTTCTCTCCAGAGACTTTGCCCACGCGCACGGCTTCTACGTTTACACTGAGCTCCGGAGACTAGTTCAGTTAGCCGATGGCTCATCAGCCTGGACAGATGGCATGGTTTTAGATGCTGAGCTGGGCTTCGATATTCCGCCCACAGTTGAAATGCAAGGACCATGCCTAGAGTACGATCTCGTTGATTATATATTTCGTGCTGAAGATCTAGCAAGGGCGCTTACTAGGCTCAAAAGATCAACTGAGAAAAGACAGCAACTCACACTACTCTACGATCTACTGGTCATGGAAAACCTGCCCTTCGACGTGATTCTGAGCAGTCAGTTTGTGTTTGACCATAAGGTATTCTCCACGTTTCGCGACCTTTTCATAACGGATCAAGAGCATAGTCAAAAACAACGGAGCGCTGTTGAGAGATCAAAGAGTGCTATTTATAGAGTGAAGATTAGAGAGGACTCTTTGCGAGCCAAGCTGCGATCAATATTTGGTCGCCCCGGTAAGTTATCCTAACTATTCCAACCTATTAGCATTGGATTGACCTGTTTGGGATAGCTCGGCAGGTACGCCAAGAGCCCACATATGGGCGAGACATTTGGGAACAGACCATAGAGGATGAGGAGGTGAAGAGAAATCGTAACGAGCGAGAAATTCAGAAACTTCCCCAAGCACTACGCAAGGAGGAGTTGAAGAGAGAGAAACAACGGCAGGCCGATTGGGACGCCGGGCATACACCTTCTCAAAGGCAAGAATCACAATCATGAGGAATAGATTCAAGGTCAAGGTGAAAGCTACCTCATAACAAGCATTAGGCAACACCCTGCTACCTATGGCATTAGCAGACTTGAGCACAGGTATCAGAGAGCGGCCCTCGTCACTCCTTTAAATAGAGAATCAAGTGCTCTGGCACCTTTTCAGTTGCTCGTGGCCAAAGGAAACGGATGGCAAGTTCACCGTCCTCACAAGCGGTGGTCACTGGTCAGCCTTTTCCACTCATGTGCCAACTTATTATCACAAATATAGCCACCATGATTTCCTCTGCATCAGGGGCCAATTGAAGGTCTGGCTCAATGACCAGTGCAGAATCCTCAACCCCGAAGGCTACGCCAGTGTGGCCAGCAAGTAAAAATACCTACGCTCATTTTCATCATCCTGATCACTTCAAGAACGCTGTTCATGCGTATCAGTTCATCAATGATCCTACCGAGATCTTCAGTATAATCACTCCTGCTGGATTTCAACACATGTTTCGGGGTCTGGATGAGTCCGTCCATATGTCGCCGAGTGTGAATCTGTGAATATATATAGCCTTACTACCCTCGAAGGTTCTAACTAGTCAGGTTCTGTTTGGTAGAATTCAGTTCCCAGATGTAGACTACTGCTTCTATGTGTCTGATGGAAATCTCGAGATCACGATAAGCGAGACTGACTCTTCACGTATGGGCTCCGATGAAGTGGTTTCGTTGCCTGCTGGAACTCGCCTCTATATTAGGCCTGTCAACTCCTATTTCAAGGTCTTTGTGGATGCGCAGCCTGGTAGACTTGTCGATTTACTTTATGCGGTTAGGAAGGATAAGCCGCATGCTGGGTTGATTGCACTGCATGCTTCGATTCACCAAGTCCTTTGGACAGAAAAAGAGCTCTCTCAGTATGAGTCTGGGTTCAACTTTGACTTGATTTAGATAGCTACAGAGTCTACTTTTGTTTTTGCAACGCTTCGACTTTAAATGAACTCCCAGTCTATATAAGATTTGGGGAGCATGATATGAAATCTAATGACGTAGAACTCTTTAGGGCTATCTTGCGATATCCTCAACTTGGGCAAGGATTTCGCCAAAATATCAGAAGTTTTATTGAATTAATTATACTATCTACAAGGGTTTTACTGTAATCTTATAGGTATGCGAATACTGTTATATCGAGCCAACGTCCTAGATGTTTTAGAAATACCCTACAGCATGTCATTTTTATTAGGAGAATAGGCTTGCAGGATGTCTTTTATCATAATTTCGTTGGCTATAAATCTATGCCAAATAATAACAGTTAATTGCAGTATCTAGTTCAACGCCATAAGCAGCTTATAGATAAAGTATTAGTCATACAGGATGCGAAAAGAGAATGATAGCTAAATAAGCACGAGTACTCCAAAATCGAGCATCGTCCTTAGTATGGACCGCCCGTGTCACAACCAAAGAGTTAGGATCAAAATACCAGTATGTGAATTGGACTGTGCACTACATACCAATCTTTGCAATATGTAAACCAATTTATTCAACGTTCCGCATGCACTACTGCCACGGTGCCCTCCTACCAAACGATGTGAAGCAAATAAAGTCACGTACCGTATGGCGGCGGATTGCAGACTTCAGGGTAAGCTATTCTCAAGGTGGCCAACGCTCGCAAGTCTCGTTACAGCCACGACGATAAGATAACGGAAATCGACCGAAGAGTGTTGATCAGAGTTACCCAAATTAGGATCGATAGAAGAAGTGAAAGTGGTCGATGTCGGTCAGAACTTTAAGGAAGCGATAGTTTGCTTGAATGGGCTCTCAGACATGTCGATTCCAAATCTAGTCTGTGCGATGTGCATGCATAGGTGGGGTGGATGGATGGGATAGCTCAACTGTCAAGAAGCAGCCACATTCACGCCAGTCCAACTCAGTTCACCAATCCAGGCTCCCAAACCACGATTCCCTCAGCTAAACTCGATCGAGATGCTCAATTTCCCAGCTTGATCCTCGAATTTGTCCCCAAATAGCGCAATATCTAACCCCGCAATTCGGTAAAGCTCGCGTGTGACGTCTTTTTGTTCCCGTCTGGGGCCTTCTAAGTTCTCGTGCGGGGTGCATTAGCCCCAGATGCCATGGCTTGCGAGCATCGCATTGCCGAAGGACGAGATGGATGGGCACAATCTAGGAATGTCATAGCGCTCTTTTGCTCGTTTCCCAATTCAGGACCACCTTCCGACCTGTCCCCAAATTGATCATCGCGCCTCTAGTTTAGTTTAGCTTATCTAGTTCCACTCCATGCCGAGGAAGCCCATCTTCACATTGCTGATGTCAACGACGCCGTGATCCGTTTCATGTTTGCTTGTTTCATCGCAAGACTGATAACTGGACGACTTCTTAAAAATTGGAGTTTTTGGAAAGATCATCACATCGTAAGTTCTTCATGAACGAGCTCTTTACCTGCTTTCTAAACCACTCATTCTCATCAGTCAGCACACTCGATATCACAATGCCTTCTTCATCTGAGCCAGGCACCAGGGGCAACCTCACCCTTGAGCAAAAGAAGAGCCTCCAAGAGGCTTGGGTCCATATTCTGCGATTATGCGGAAATGAGAACATCACCCATGATGCGCCAGACAACACAGACGAATACCTCCAACACCTCAAGAACAAAGATTCCGATCATTTCTCACGGAATCTCTGGGAGTCAATCATGGCCGATCATCCCGATACCACGCTCCTTCGTTTTCTTCGAGCGCGCGACTGGGATGTCAACAAGGCCGTTGACATGGCTGTCTCTGCTCTCAACTGGCGCGACGAGCGACAGATTCAGAAGACCATTGTCGGAGGCGGCGAAGCTGTCGGTCTGAAGAAGACACTCACTACTGATGAGGAGTCATTCATGGCGCAGTATCGCTCTGGCAAGAGCTACGTCCGAGGAACCGACAAGGACAACTATCCCGTCTATGTCATCAGAGTCCGCCTTCACGATCCTCACAAACAATCTGCCGAGTCCATGGAGGAATATGTCTTGCACAATATCGAGACGTTGAGGGTCATGGCAAGAGAGCCGCAAGACAAGGTCTGCCTGATCTTCGATCTCACAGGCTTTGGTCTTCGCAACATGGACTTTCATGTCGTCAAGTTCCTCGTCGATATTCTTGAGAAGCGCTACCCCGAAACCCTCTCGGTAGTGCTTGTGCACAATGCGCCATTCGTATTTTGGGGTAAGCTTGACACTCTGCCACCTCTAACTCTATTTACATGCTAATCCTTTCCAGGCGTTTGGACCGTCATCAAGCACTGGCTTGACCCTGTCGTGGCATCAAAGGTCCACTTCACCAGCGGTACCAAGGGCCTTCTCAAGTTCATCGCCAAGGAGAACCTGCAGAAGTCTTATGGTGGTGAAGATCCCTGGGAGTACAAATATATAGAGCCTGTTCCCTCTGAGAACGAGAGGATGCAGTCTGAGGAGAAGAAGATAAAGATACAGATTGAGCGACAGGAATTGATTGACTCGTTCAATCGGTCGACTGTTGATTGGATTGGCACAGATCCCGATACAGACGCTGGAAAGGAAGCGCACGAGAGGCGAGATGAGGTAATTCAATTGCTACAGATGAACTACTGGAAGTTGGATCCATACGTTAGGTCTGGTACTTACTACCACCGAGCGGGAGTGGTCAATAGGGTTGGAGGTGTTGATTTCAAGGCAGCGCGATAATTAGTTTAGAGCGTTATTGTTATTCGTATTCAATTCCGTAGTAAGCTTGTTTTTTTCCGCACTCAACTTCAATTGACCTCAATTCTTGTCTTGCCAACATGTTTCCTCATCTAGACCTGTCAGTGCAATCCCTTACTTGAAACGTTACGGCCCGACGCTATCATCTGAACCCTCGTCCCCACTGTCCGAGTCCATGGCCGTACAGTAAATATCCAAGAATTCATAGCGCGCTCTGCCACCAAAAGTCGTCCTCGGTTTTTCTTGGAGCCAGTTGGGCCCTGTACACCCACGTCCTAGCGGTGCTGTTTAGCGTCTTCACCGTTGCAGTGCGCTTTGACCCGTGGCGCTCATCACCAACGGACCCAGCTGCGCTGTCTGGCTGTCCAGGTGAACCCCAGGAGCTAGACCAGGAACCTTGTCCACGAGACCGTGCAAAAAGGCTGATAATGATGCAAAGCCCCGTGCCCAAAGCGCGATAGTTTGCGAGATGCAGGGGTGCTCACCACCTCCTGGCCAGAACAGCAGGGATCGTCACTGCTACCCCTCCAGCACTAATTTCCCTGCCGCGGTATCATCCATGATTTCTGGGGTACAGCTGTGGAGTGCTTGCAACGATCCCGAAAAGCAAATCCGTGTGTGATGACTGGCTGAGATAAAGAGCCTCCTTTAAACGAACCCTTGGCAGCCTGATTATCTCTTCTCCCCCCCTTCTCCTCGCTACAGTACAAGTCAAGCTGTGATAGTGAGACAGTTCACTCGGTTTCCTTATCTCAACTTCTCTTTCAATTGTCACACTATGAGGTTCTCAACGGTGCTCCTCACGGCTCTTGCGCCATTTAGTCTTGCGGCCCCTGAGCCAAAGACCGTTTCCGCACCGGAGCTCTCGGGCCAATTGGTCGAGCTTTTGGAGAAGCATAACCTCGCGCTCGTACCGCGGTCAGAACTCACAGACGCGTTAAAGGAATTGAATACACTTCTCAAGAGTGACAGATTTCCTCGCGCACCTGTTCTGATAAGGCGCCAAAATACTACTTCTGGTTCTGGCTCAAAATCTGGCGGCTCTAGCTCAGGGTCCGGATCAGATGACGACTCAGATTCAGATAGCGGCGGTTCAAGTCGCATTGTCTCAATTCCTGGTCTTGATGGTCTTGGTGACCTCGGTGATGGCATCAAGGGATTGACAGACGCCCTCGGCGAGTTGGGAGATCTCCTCAAAGCTCTCAAGAATCTCCTAACACCCGAGTTCCTTAACGGATTCCACGATGCTATGATCTATCTCGCAGCAACGTTGAAGCCTCCCGCGCCCAACCAGATCCGAAGTTTGCTTGACAAGGCAGGTCCTTTGCTGGATCTTGTTGGTGAACTTGACCTCAAGGGCCTTATCGACCAGCTCAAGGATGTCGACATCGCTGGCATCGTTTCCAAGGTTCTCAAGCTTCTCACCGACGGCAACCTTAAGAACATCGATGGTCTTCTCACCAATGGCGCAAGCCTATTGACACCAGACTTCGTCAAGCAGACCAAGGGTCTCATTGGTGACGTCTCGCCTCTCCTCGACGAGCTTGCTCCTCTCCTCAAGAAGCTCACCGGCCTCGATCTCGAGGGCATTCTATCAGCTTTGGACCCACTTCTGAAGAAGGAGTCTATCCAGGGCATTGTCACTCTACTCAAGAATGCCGGCGATCTTCTCACCGCCAAGACCGTCGACGAGATCCAGGGTCTTCTCGGTGAAGTCTCCCCCATCATCAAGGACATCGCCCCACTTCTCGAGCAACTCACCAAGCTCAACCTTGAAGAAGTCCTCAAAGCGCTGCAGCCGCTCCTCAAGGACGATTCCATCAAGGGTATCTTGAGCTTGCTGAAGAACGCCGAGACTCTCTTGACACCCAAGTTTGTGGACCAGACGCAAGACCTCATCGGTGCCGCGTCCCCACTGATCGACAAGTTGAACGACGTCGATCTCAAGGGCGTTCTTGATGCCTTGAGCCCTATTCTCAAGAAGGAGGCCATCCAAGGACTTGTTGGACTGCTTAACAACGCAGAAGACTTGTTGACCAAGGATACCGTCAAGAGCATCAAGACTCTTCTCACCGAGGCATCTCCTTTGATTGAGAAGCTTTCCGACATTGATCTCAAGGGTGTGCTTGATGCCTTGAGCCCCATCCTGAAGAAGGAGGCTATTCAGGGTCTCGTCGGCCTCTTGAACAACGCCGAGGACCTTCTGTCCAAGGACACTGTCAAGAGTATCAAGACTCTGTTGTCGCAAGCATCACCATTGATCGACAAGCTCTCGGATATTGATCTCAAGGGTGTCCTTGATGCCCTCAGCCCGATCCTCAAGAAGGAGGCTATCCAGGGCTTGGTTGGACTATTAAACAACGCGGAGGATCTTCTGTCGAAGGAGACTGTGAAGAGCATCAAGACATTACTGTCTCAAGCTTCACCTCTGATCGACAAGCTTGCCGACATCGACCTGAAGGGTCTCCTCGATGCTCTGAGCCCCATCTTGAAGAAGGAGGCCATCCAGAACCTTGTTGGACTGCTCAACAACGCCGAGGATCTACTCTCCAAGGAGACCGTCAAGAGCATCAAGACCTTGTTGTCTAGCGCCTCGCCTCTCATTGATAAGCTGTCTGATCTCGACATCAAGGGCATTCTCGATGCACTTGGCCCCATTCTCAAGAAGGACGCCATCGAAGGTCTCGTTGGTCTTTTGAACAACGCCGAAGACCTGCTCGACAAGGAGACTGTGAAGAACATCAAGTCTCTGCTTACTAGCGCCGGTCCTCTCATCAACGAGTTGAAGAAGATTGATCTCGCTGGTGTTCTCAATGCCCTTGCACCTATCCTCACCAAGGACTCCATCAAGGGCATCGTTGGATTGCTGGGTAACGCTGAGAGCCTCTTGACCAAGGATTTCGTCGACGACACGAAGAAGCTCATCTCCAACGCCAGCCCGCTTTTGGTCAGCCTCGGCAAGATTGATCTCAAGGGTCTTCTTGATTCGCTTGCACCACTGCTTACCAAGGATTCGATCAAGGGTATTGTCGGTCTTTTGGGTAACGCTGAGAACTTGCTCACCAAGGACTTCGTCTCTCAGACTAAGAGTCTCATCTCCAAGGCTTCGCCTCTTCTGGACAGCTTGGACGATGCTGATCTCAAGGGTCTGCTTGATCAAGTCGGTCCTCTCCTCAAGGAGGTCGGCAAGCTCAAGCTTCAAGACATCATCAGTGCCGTCGCACCTCTTCTCACCAAGGATTCCATCAACGGCATCATTGGACTCCTCGACAATGCCGAGAACCTCCTTACCAAGCAGTTTGTCTCTCAGACCAAGTCACTCATTGGAAAGGCTTCCCCTCTTCTCGATAGTCTTGACAAGGCGGATCTTGCAGGCTTACTCGACCAAGTCGGTCCTCTCCTTAAGGAAGTCGGCAAGCTTAAACTTCAGGACATCTTGAGCGCAGTTCAGCCACTGCTTACGAAGGACTCCATCAACGGCATCGTCGGTCTACTTGACAACGCTGAGAATCTCCTCACCAAGGACTTCGTTTCCCAGACCAAGTCTCTTATCTCCAAGGCTGGACCTCTCATTACCAGCGTATCCAAGCTCAACCTTGAGGATCTGCTCGATCAAGTTGAACCACTTCTCAAGATGCTCGGCAAGCTCGATCTCGAAGGCATTCTCAGCTCTCTTGCGCCTCTTCTCACCAAGGACTCAATCAAGGGCATCGTGCGCCTCGTTGATAATGCTGAGAATCTGTTGACATCTAAATTCGTCAACGAGACTCAGACACTCATCTCTGGCGCTGTTCCCCTGATCTCCTCGCTGGATGACGCTGATCTGCCCGAATTGCTGGACCAGGTAGGCCCTCTGCTGAAGGAGATTGGCAAGATTGATCTTGTCAAGCTTGTCAAGAAGCTGTCACCTCTTCTCGATGAGATCAGCGATTTGGACATCAAGGGTATCTTTGACGCACTTGCGCCGCTACTCTCACAAAAGGGCGTCAAGGGCATCATGGATCTTCTTGGCAACGCTGAGGACCTTCTCACACCAAAGTTTGTCAACCAGACCCAGACTCTCATCGGCGAAGCCGTACCTCTTGTTGAGGCGCTTGGCGATATCGATCTGAAGAAGCTCATCAAACAACTCCAGCCTCTTCTTGAGGCCCTCGGCGAGATCGACTTGGGAGATCTCATCAAGAAGGTCAAGCCACTTCTCAATGCTCTCATGAAGATCGATCTCGTCAAGCTGGTTAACAAGCTTCTGCCGCTGCTCGATACTCTGGACGACATTGATCTTGATGGTTTGCTCAAGGCAATTGAACCTCTTCTCACACCGAAGGGCATCAAGGGTATTGTTGGTCTGGTCGACAACGCGGAGGATCTTCTCACGGCCAAGTTCGTCAACCAGACACAGACCCTTATCTCAGGCGCTGTACCATTGATTGAGGTCTTGAACAAGCTCGACCTCGAGGAGCTCTTTGAGATTATTGAACCTCTGCTCAAGGAGCTGGACGGTCTCGATCTTACTGGTCTTGTCGACGCTGCCAAGCCTCTGCTCAAGGCCCTCAAGAAGATTGACGTCCAGGGCATTGTCGATGCAGTGGTGCCATTCCTTAACCCCAAGACCATCAAGGGTCTTCTCGGCCTGGTTGGAAATGCTGAGGATCTACTTACCAAGAACTTCGTCAACCAAGTATCCGAACTCATTGGAGATGCGACACCTGTAAGTCAAACCTCACGATTCTACTACGAAACTATACTAACTGCTGTTTCTAGCTTGTTGCGACTGTAGGAGACTTGGTACATGCAGTACTCAAGGAGCTAGTGGGAAGGTCTTAATGTGATAATTGGGTTACGAACGTGGTTACGCGATGGGATGTTTTAATCATGTATTAATGAGTTTGGATATTTGACGTATACGATACCCTATGAATGCGCCTCTACGGTGCCATAATGAAACTGTCTTTATCCGTATCTGAGAGCGCTGTCAAGTGAATATGCTTGCAAGATCTCACTATAGTCGTCCTGGCATAAGACAGACGGCGGATGATTTGCGCATGGCAGAGTAGTACCCGTCGGCATACGCCGCACTGCAACATCAATTCATCTTGCCCGCTTAGATCTCTTTCCCTTGGAGTATTCGCGATGTCAGCGAGATTGAGCGAAAATAACACGCGCCTTTCCGATAAGCTCGTGACTTGCATTCGCGTAGATGACTGTTCTAGACACGCCTCCATCAGCGCGGCAAGGTGCCATTTTGTCTCGGTATGTCTCGGTGAGACTCCGCTGCTTGCTTTTTTGCGCGAAACAGTTGCGGCAGACAAGGCCTACGGAATAGCATGGGGGGCGTGGGCAGCCTGCAACCTGACTAGACGTGGGAGCCTGGCTCGCTGGTAACTTACTCGCAACCCTGTCCAAAACCGTTTCTCTCAGGCCTTCAATTCAAGCCCCCGAGCTAAGTTCCCCAGAATCTTGACACATGCAAAGCATGTCTCTCGGCTTTCGGTTGAAGGCCTAACTAAAGCTATGGGAACTATCGCAAACTAGACTCGTTGGGGATTTGACAAACCTGTTCGATGCACACACTTTACTCTGCAGAGAAAGTGAGGGGAAGTGATCATGTGCCGGATCGTCTGCCCATCACTTATCAGATTCGAGTCTGGTTCGTATTCACACCCTGGCCCCCCGGCCTGTTAGTGCTATACCCCGCTTGCAGATCAGAATTTCCAGGACGGCACCAGCTGGGATGGGCCTGGTTAGTGCATTCGATAGTTTGGCGGACCCTGGTATAACTTTAGAGGCCCGTCTTTCGCGCTTGGGCGACCAAATTCAGGGCAGGTCTTGGCCTAAGACCCTCGCTGTTCTGCCTTAAGTCTGAGTCGTCTGTGGAGCATTCCATTCTTCGTCTGAGGCATTGGTGATTGTTACAATTGCTTGCGGTCAATTGTTTTGTCTCGCTCGATGACAATGGCTTCTGAGAGAGAACCTACAGCGGCGGGCGCTGATACTTCTGCGCCTGCAGAGACGACAAATGCTGCTGCTGGCGGCGAACAGAACGCGCCGACTGCTGATGCTGCCAGCAATGACGCCTCTTCCGACGACCATGTTCGTGATGAGAAGGTCGCTGCAGGCCCAACCAAATGGCAAAAGGTGAAGGGTCATTTCTGGCGATACAAATGGTGGTATCTCTTACTTATCGCGGTTCTTCTCGCCATTTTACTGCCACTACTGTGAGTCTTCTCCCATCAATTGAGTGAGAACCTCTTCTGACAATGCACCAGCTTCACTGTCATCATTCCCGCAATCGTCCAAGACATTCTCAATGACCAGAAGCTCCCCATTTACGGCGGCGCTTTACAAGTCATTTCTCCATCCGAAGTAAACATGAGTATCGAGACGCAATTGAAGACACCAATCGCTGCGACTCTCAAGCCAATGGATCTCTTGCTCTACAGCAAGGAGACGAAGCCCGTGTCCTCATTCTTCAAGCTCAAATTCCCTGAAGTGCACATCAAAAGCCACACTAATGTCACCGTCACCAACCAAACCCTCTTGGTGACAAATGAGACTGAGCTGACCAAGTGGTTCAATGTCTTCTTCGACCAACCCGATGCCGAATTATCCTTGGAGGGAAAGCCTGAGATTAGGCTTGGCTCTTTGAAGTATCACCGCAGTCTGAAGAAGACTGTTGACATTGCTTCTCTCAACTACCTTGACGGGTTTGCGCTCAAGAGCTTGGACTTTGATCTGAATTCCAATCGCACGACAAAGAGCAACATGAAGGGAATGTTAAACATCCCCAACGCTGGAGTCCTTCGACTTGGTCTCGGCAATCTGACATTCAACGTCATGTCGGGCGACATTAGACTCGGTCTCATCAATCTTTGGGACTTGCAGCTCTGGCCCGGTAATAACTCTGTTCCTTTTGATGGAAACTTCTACTTCGACCAGCTGGTCCCCAATCTCTCCGAGATCCTCGATATGCAGAAGGGACCTCTTGGCAACGGCTACCTGGAATTTAATGCAACAGGAAACACCACCATTGCCGGTGGTGAGCACATCAAGTACATTGAGGGAGTCTTGAACAACAAGCATATCAGATTCACCTTCCCAGTGATCACCCTGCTGGGCGACGTCCTTGGTGGCTTGCTGGATGCCAACCAAGGCTCGCTTTTGGATATCTTTGGTACTTCGATTGGCAATTCGACGTTGCTTGAACACGTACTGGGTCACTGGGACAATAACGGTGAAGGCGGATCTTCTTCTTCTTCTAATAATACTGCACGAAGCCTGACGGAGAGGAGTAAGACCAGAGCACCAAAGGCCTGGATGTGGAGTCTTCTGAAATTGGGTTTAACGAGAAGGAGTTTATGAGTATGATAATGTAGTCCTGGTTTTAATGTCATCTGATGCCTTTTACTGCATGAAGTCGCTGATCTGACCGTGATTGTTACATGAGAACCCGAGTACTAAGTCCCATATCTTCTCAGCAAAGCTGCCGATGATGTTGTAGCGTTCGAGTAGCATAGTTGTTGTTTCTTTCCAGCGCACATGCTTACTGTCCTTTTTCTTCTTCCTTCCATCCTCATTATTATCCCAGGCCCAGTTGTATCACTATCAAGCCTTCGCAGGCGCAGCCTTCTTGGCAACATCACCTTTCACAAAAGCCGCAAGCTCGTCAAGGTACCGCACATTAGCTGCCTCAAGCTGTTTTGATACCCACGAGAGCTTCATCGCATATGCTGCAAGGCCACCCAAAGACTCCCAGTTCCTGACTTCACACGCATCTGGCCCCTTGGCAGTGACAACTTGTACCCGCTCAATTGGGATTTTCATGATGTCGTCACCGCTATCGGCCAGAGTCTCCAGAATCCCGCTGGCTCCTGGTTCTACCGCTTCTGAAGCCTCAGTATCGAGGAATGTGAGTCTGGGAGTCCAAGTGTTCCACTCGCTGTATCTTCTAAAATCGACCATGGCATTGAACACCTCTTTAGCAGGTGCATCAATCACGATAGTGCTTCCGGCGGTGAAGACAATTCGACCCGTACCCAGGGATGGTGTTGCTGTCGGAGTTGTCCACCCAACTGCCTTTGGCGCTTCCATGATCAGAAACACAAGCTGGAGGTTCAATGACACCAGGCATAACAAATTTTGGAAGAGTTAAATGCCAATAAACAAACAAATTCATGCGGCTCTCTTTATAAAAGATCTATATCTCACACGTGACGTAAGAAACTCTAACAACATCTCATAATGTCTCGAGACTAACCGAGTCAAGACATTCAAAAGGCTAGCCCGGTTTAAACTTTGCTTATTCACTTTGTTTTCTCTTCACCAGTCCGCAGATGCATGAAACCGTAATTTAAAGACTCGGACCATCCTGATTCTAGTCACCATTGCTTGATTCTTGTGTTCTTCTTCACAAACAGAGGCAAGCAATATTGGGCCATCTTCTATATACAATATCTAGAAGTATTGGGAGAACTCAGGATAGACTTGGCAGAGACTTAGATTACTTGCTTTTGCTCATTGTACCAACAACCAGAAGGTTCCTTGCTCCTTCAGGCTTCATCAATTGTCGACTAATGTTTGGAACTAGGGCCTTGGGCACGTATCATCGGGATTTCTATATTGATCTCAGACTAATTCATCTGCTCCAGAATTGAAAGTTTGTTTCGAACCACCAGCCGTTCGAAGAAAGTTCCCTCACTCTCAAAAGATACATTGTAGGAAAGGATGGGCGCTGCGGGTAACCCTCAAAAAGTACACCTTGTCGTCAAAGTATCATTCAGTAACTCACTGATCCCTGGGGCTTGGGTTTGACGGAGGAGTTTTCTTGAGTGTAATGACGACCTTATCGTCAGACTGGCCAGCATCTGATGCGTTCCAACCAATGACATAAACACCATCGATCTCCGATGGCGTGGCATACCAAAGCGAAGTCATTTGTCCATTCTCTTCGACCATGACGAAAGTGCCATATGTCATCAGATCAAATACATAACCGTCGGTATCGGTCGTGCTGTTGATCAGCTTGACGCTGTGAGAAGACGATGATGGTCCCGGAACAGCGAAAGTGAGGTTGGACCAGCTCGGATCACGTCCTTTGGCATAGCCAGTCGTGTTTGGAGAGGCATACCACGCATCATCTCCTACGGTAACTGAGTGGTGTCAATAAGATTCAAACTGGAAAGACACTTTACTTACATAGAATCGGGGCGGCCTCATCGTCGTCGACCTTGCTGAAGTTTCCAACAAAGATCCCATCTAATGTTTCTATAAGCATATCTCACAGAACGATAGACAGACACGTACCGCCAGAAGAAAAGATGGGAAGGCCGCCAACCCCAGTTCCATAAGCGTAGAGAGAAAAGGGACCGTTGTTGCTAGCAGCAGTTGCAGCAGTCGCCAGAAGCGACGCTGCAAAAGTGGTGAGTCCAAGATGATGCATTTTTCGGAATACTGTATCGCTGATATGATGGAGAAGAATGGGGCAACTAACCAGATTATATGATAGCAAGACGCGTTAATAGACCAATACGGGGGTTGTGGCTGTGAGCCCACAAGACGGGGCCCCGTTGAATACGTAATC
Source organism: Fusarium fujikuroi IMI 58289 (assembly GCF_900079805.1). NCBI lineage: Eukaryota > Fungi > Ascomycota > Sordariomycetes > Hypocreales > Nectriaceae > Fusarium > Fusarium fujikuroi. The sequence goes on along the minus strand of NC_036625.1, from coordinate 3,035,209 downwards.
GGTATAACGGAGCGTTTATCGATATCTCGAGGTCTTATTGCCGACGAAACGCTGACGCGGAAACGGGGCGAGCACAGCCCTTTCCGTCCCTGGACATCCTCCGGACGGACCGATCCGCTGCAATGTGACGATAAATTTGTCCTTCAGCCAATCCTATTTGTTCTTTGGTGTTTCCTATCTACTCACGAGATCGTTCCACTACTAAAGTTCTTTTTAAGTCTATACAGATGGCACGGAATGTGGGCGGCCCGTGGTTGTAAACCTCCGTGATCGTCCCGGCAGTTGTGAAACGGCCGAGCGCGTTCACGAGGCTTCATTTCTGGCACTGACGACGACTTGTCTTAGTACTCCATCTCTAAGAGGTCCGTGATACGAGAAGTTCCTTTGTAGAATGATAGCTCTGTTTTACGAAGGCAGATGAGCTTCCTAAACGGACAGCTCGAAGGCCGGACTGAAATATTTAAGAATAGGCTGTAAAGGAAGAATAGAAGTAAAAAATAACACAAATCATTCAGACTTCTTTCTTATCTCCTCTAGTGTTATAATTCCGTGTATTTGAAGTCCTTGGTTGAGATTCAGCTCGTGTCGGCAGAAATGAAGTTCTTGAAATTTCTCCCGTCTAGTATTCTCTACCTCAGCCAAGTTCATGCTCGAAGCCCTCTTCACCAGCTGAACCGCCGCGCTTGCAGTGGAAACACCGCTTCTACTCGCTCGGAGTGGTGTGACTACTCCATTGACACGGACTACAGCACTGAAGCTGTAGATACCGGCGTCACTCGCGAGTACTGGCTAGAGCTGACGGACGTTACTGTTGCCCCTGATGGCTACTCTCGCTCAGCCATGGCAGTCAACGGTACTATTCCCGGACCTACTCTCTTTGCTGACTGGGGTGACACTGTTGTCATTCACGTCACAAACTCTCTCAGCACTTCTCTGAATGGTACCAGCATGCACTGGCATGGTATTCGCCAGAACTACACCAACCAGTATGATGGTGTATCATCTATCACTCAATGCCCCCTTGCCGTTGGGGAGTCTGTGACTTATACCTGGAAGGCCACCCAGTATGGCTCAACTTGGTATCACTCCCACTGGGCTCTGCAGGCGTGGCAAGGCATCTTTGGTGGCATCATCATCAACGGACCTGCCACGGCAGACTACGATGAGGATCTTGGCATGGTATTTCTCAATGACTGGGACCACCAGACCGTCGATGAGTTGTATAGTTCAGCTGAAACCAATGGACCTCCCACTTTGGACAATGGTCTCATCAACGGGACAAACGTCTACGGGGACGACGACAGTTCTTCTCAAACAGGCACTCGGTTCAATGTCTCGTTTGAGTCTGGCACTTCCTACCGTATGAGACTTGTCAATGCCGCAGTTGACACCCACTGGAAGTTCTCGATCGACAACCATACCTTGACTGTGATCGCAGCAGACCTTGTACCAATTGAGCCATACGAAACCACAGTTCTTGACTTGGGCATGGGTAAGGGTGTTCTTCGTCGATCTTTCTTAGATCTAACTAACCTTTGTAGGCCAACGCTACGATATCATAGTCACTGCAGATCAAGCCGACGTCGCCGACAACTTCTGGATGCGCGCCATCCCACAGGCCGCCTGTTCCGATAACGACTCCACCGATAACATCAAGGGCATCGTCTACTATGGAGACAGCCCCAGCACGCCATCCACTACTGCCTACGACTACACCGACGGTTGCGATGACGAGACGGATAATATTGTACCGTACATATCCAAGACAGTTGAAGATGCCAACTGGAATGATCTTGAGACGGCTACAGTTGGCAAGAACACAGCTGGTTTGTTCAAGTGGATGCTCAACAGCACCAGTATGTTGGTGGACTGGGCAAACCCTACACTGGCCCAGGTCCTCAACGATACAACTGACTTTGAGACCGATGATGCGGTGATTGAACTCAGCGACGGGAACCAATGGGTCTACTTCGTTATTGAGACGACTCTCCCAGTACCCCATCCCATTCATCTCCACGGACACGACTTCTTTATCTTGGCCCAAGGGACGGGTACTTATTCTTCCTCTATCACCCTGAACACAGATAACCCTCCTCGACGAGACACTGCTATGCTGCCTGCCAACGGGTATCTGGTGATGGCTTGGGAGACTGACAATCCTGGCGTTTGGCTGTGCCACTGCCATATTGGTAAGTTAAGGAGGTCTAAGGCCTAGAGCATTACTGACTTTGCGAAACTTCAGGTTGGCATACATCCGAGGGATTCGCGTTGCAGTTCCTCGAGCGTTCAAGCGAGATTGCTGACATCTCTACATCGAGCTATGTTTCGGACGTTTGCGATGGCTGGAGTACTTTCCAGAGTGAGTCGTCGATCGAGCAGGAGGATTCTGGTGTTTAACACCACAAGTATGTCTACTGTGTATGAGCTATTCGTTGCTGACTGAAGCTGCGGGAGTAATTAATTGTTGATCTGTGGCTACAAATGTATTCTTCTCACTGGCAGACGTGGCCAATAGTAGCCACTATAGCAAATGATCCATTCCAGCCTCATCAACCTTGAGCACCGTCCAATTCTCCATTCGCTTGGCCCCAAGCTTCTCATAAAACCTCAGTGCTCTTGTGTTATCCTTCAAGCAGAGCCACTCCATCTTTACGCAGCCTACTTTCTTAGCCGCTGATGTCATAACTTGGACCAACTTCCGCGCGTATCCGTGAGGTCTGTATTCCGGGACGACGTAAATCTCCTCCATGCAGACTCCAGGAGCAGCCCCCCATGTCGTGTAGTTGAAGAAGTAGATCAATAATCCAGCGGGCTTCCCATCTGGTGAGAAGGCCAAGATGGGATGTCCGATCCGGTATTCGGGAGAGCCGGTGACGTCTGACAAGTGGAGTGTCTTTGCCAGACGCTCCTCGGTGGCAGTGACAACTGTTCCTGGTGCTTGCTCTTCTGCGCCAGCACGGATTAAACTCAAGATAGCAGGAATATCTACATGAAAAGTTAGTCGAGGGACAAACAGTCGTATTTACAAAAGTACCTTGAGAAGACGCAGGACGGATTTCAGGCGAGGAGGTCATCTCGAACAATGAATCTTCAATATTGGTAGAGGCGCGGAAATTTAATTTACTATTCCTCAAAGAAGAAAATATCATGTAATAGTCTTTCAGATTACTGGTCTTTTCGAAAGATCTATCTTATTTATACTGATTCCCTCATGAAGTAGCTCCACGCCCTATTCATGACAGATGGAGTTTGGGCTGATTAACTGGTGGTGCTCAATGACTCACGCGGCTTGTCAAACTAAATGACTCATTCGATCCTCTTTCTAGCAAAAGGATCAACGAAGCACCTATAATCCACTTAATAATGCAATACCATGCCAACAGCGCTCTCACAGACACCCACAGCGATAGGAAGAATTACTGATAATTAACAGATCAAAGCCCGATAACGATCTAAACCCTACACCCTGCTGAAGGGACGTCTATGAAGGAACTTGCTGTCCTTTTCAATCGAAGGCAACTGATGTTGTCTCATAGATTTGACATTAAAAGGAAGTTCTATTGAAAGAAAGACAATAACACATATCAAAATGACGATAGAAACGACTTACTGCAAACAGCTCTAGCTGCAGCTATATTGTTTGGTCAGGCCATAAAATATACTATTATAAAGGCAAGTCTTATTCAGAAGTCCTTGAAAGGGAAAGTTTTGCTTTTGCTTTCAGGCACCAAATAGTAGCTTGCCAAGGTCTTGTGATGGCCTTCGCCGGAGGAACTAGGCGCCGGGCAAGTAAACGTTCCCTCGGTAAGTCGGATTTCCATTTCTCTTCATTGACCGTTTTTGCCTTTTCTTTTCTACCGGGATGCTTCGTGGTCAAAAGCTTAAAACTTTGTTAGCCAGTGATATTATCGTGCTTGTCTTAGACACTCTTTTGTTTGAGTCTCGACCATTCGCCTCCTTTATCAGTACCTTCGGTTTTAAGAGTTTGACTTTTCTAAACCCGTGTTACGCCCAATACAACCAATCATCACTATCAGCATGTTCCGGAAATATACTGTTATCATTTCACGACATTCCAAGACTATCAAAGCCGTTAGACCATTTTCCTCGGCCCATTCTCTAGCTATGTGTGGCCTCCATTATCGAAATCCCTCATTATTCTTTCATCTCTCGCGTTGCTCAAACGGAGGGTCAGACCAGCACCCTTGAGCAACGTACTTGAACATCTCATCAATGTAAAAGGTACTGGCTGCGTGCCCAGCTCATCTGGTCAAGATGAATCCGACTACGCCTCTGCTGTCCCCCGACCGAACGTCAACGTCCTACAGTAACTTGACCGAATTTCCTCCTTTGGTTCTCAGAAATGACAAGAAGCGACGAGGGACAAAGAAGAGCTTGCGAATCAAGATGCAAATTCCCTTGCTGTGCTACGCGCGTTTTATGGTGACGATGACATACTTCTCCATCTTCCCATACGTAGCTCTGGTGATACAGCACAATAGTGGTTCACGGGCCACTGATATCGGTACATGCGTAGGCCTCTTTGAAGTACTATTCTTGGCTGCGCAGGCCCTGACATCAATGTTCTGGGTCATCATGGCAAACAGATTCGGTAACAAGTCGATACTGGTATATATCCTTCTTGGGACGGCTATCAGCTCGGTCATTTTCGGCTTTACATCGTCGGTCTGGCAAATGGCACTCTGCCGGTGCTTCATGGGGCTCGTTTCAGGTGGGGACGTCGTCATCCGCGTTATGATCGGGAAACGGTGCATGACGGAGACAGAGGCTACTCGTGGATTCAGCCTATCTTCCCTAGCTGGAAATGTCGGAATGGCCTCTGGACTTCTCATGGGCCATGCTCTTGTCAGCCATTTCCGTCAATACTCAACTATCTTCAAGCCCGTTTCTTTTCTTGGTCAACATCCATTCTGCCTCCCAGGAATTACGATTGGCGTCATGAGCGTAACTTGCGCCATCGTTGCTGCACTGTTCGTGGAGGATGCCAACGAGGCCGGAGAAGATACCCATTCTACGAGCTTTCTACCTCCAACCAGGACATCTCTCCGCGAACTACTCAGGTCTCCCGGTGCCAGTAACACGGTTTCATCGTTTATCAATATAAGCCTGCTGGGTTCTGCTTTCACTGCCGTTGCAACCCTCGCACTATACACAGACATCGGCCAAGGCGGCCTGGAATTACCAGGTCACGAAATTACGCTGTACATGATCTGTCAGGTCGCTTTCGCAGCATGCTGGCTATTTTTGATATACCCAGCCTTATACCGACAGTTTGGTACACAGAACATCATTTCATTAAGCCCAATTATTTTTCCCTTCTTCTTTGTGAGTCTTAGCATCATGAATGCATTTGTTCGCTCTGGTAGCGAACCTGGTTTCTACCTATTTCGGGTCGTTTTGGGCGTGATGACAATCATGGGGCCCGCTGTCCATATGGCAGTTACGGCAGTCTACGTTGGCTTGCAAGAGGTTTCGCCCTGTCCTCAAGAGCTCGGTTTGCTCAATGGAGTTGCAGAAGCGGCTTCTTGCCTTCTACAAGCGACAGTTTTATCACTGGGGATTTTGATCTATGCCTTTTGCAATGACCCTAGTGTGACAGCTGGGTATCTTAACTGGGTTGTCTTGTTACTGGTCGGGTTATCTTTCTTTGTTTTAATATTTCCTACTTGGACGAGGCTCACAAAAAGTTAAAAGGAAGCGCGAACGCTGGGTCTCGTGGCTTCCAAACATCTATCTTGGACAAGCTGAATTTCCTTTACTTCGATTTGCGTTGTATCATATAGATAGCGGTGATCAGCCGAAAATGTATGTAATGCTTCCTTGCTTGGAGGTAACGTCTAACAAGCATGCCGATATATGAATAGTTCCATCCTTGACCATTCTTTACGCACCATTGGTGCCTGAAGCTCCCTTGCTACCATTGCGTAACTCCAGGGTCTGTTCATCACTTGGCTTGCGGGCTCCCTTCAATGTCACCTTTGTCTCTTCCCACTTCTCAAATCGTCTATACGCAATTGGTGCATCCTCCAAGCTGTACTCGTTTGAGAAGATGAAACCAGGCCGTGCCCTTCCACTCTTCACAAGCTCGACTAGAGCCTTGATGTTCCCCTTAATGTCCACAAGTCCGCCTTGGATACGGATTCCCTTGATCCAGGCCTCGGCTATTGGAAACTTGATCTCAGCCTTCAAGTCAGGCTTGTGAACTATTCCTCTACCACCGAATTCGCTGACCAATGCAGTGATATGTACTCCGATGACGCCAATACCACCGCCGGAGGTAGTGATCTTCACAGCTTCACGAAGGATGTAGTCCTGCTGCGGCTTCAAGTCATCGTTGAGGCAGACTTCGCCCACGGCGTCGATAGCCCGAGTGACTCCTTGAGGGCGTAAAGCCAGGATCTGATCAGATGCCTTACCACCTCGGGTAAAGTTGATGGGCTGCGCACCAATGGAAGCAGCCTTGGCAAGGCGAGAAGCAACGTGGTCGATTACGTAGACATGAGCGGCGCCGCGAATTATGGCGCTGTATGCAGCCATAAGTCCAATGGCACCAGCGCCGAAGACTGCGACAGTATCACCAGGTTCGAAGCCGGAGAAGTCAATGGCGGTCCAGCCAGTAGGGAAGGCATCAGTAAGAGGCAGCCATTCCTTGTCGTCAAGCTTATCGGGAAGCTTGGCCAGGGATGAATCAGCCCATGGAATTCGAGCATACTCAGCTATTCACAAGCGTCAGATGCACGAATACAAAGATAAATAAGGACGGGGTCTCACCTTGTAGTCCTGTATCGCCATGGAACATTCCACCAAGGCCAAGGCCAATAATAGGCTGATCAGTCACAAGCATCGAAGGTTTGGGCAGCAAGTTCCCATCCTCTGCGAAGGCCAGAATCAGAACTCTGTCGCCGGGCTTCAAGAAGTCCACGGCTGGGCCGACTTCCTCGACGATGCCAACGGCCTCATGACCCACACCGAACTTTTCTTCGGTGCCAAAGAGACCGTGGTAGATGTGAAGATCAGAGCCACAGATAGCGGAGGTGGTGATACGAACAACTGCGTCTTCTGGTTCGATGAGCTTGGGGCGTGGAATGATGTTGACAGACATGTCACGAACGTTGCCCTCCCATTGGACAGCGCGCATAAAGCCCGTTTTCGAAGAAGTTTCCATATTGAAGAAGGGAAATTTTCAGAAGGCACACGAGAATTGGCTATGCAAGAGATCCTTGCTTGAAGTGAAGTTTCTTCTTTTGCTATTCAACGAGTAGACAAATCAATTTATACCAAGTAATCCCTGTCAGCATCAATTCTGGTCAGTTTCTCAAAAGGAGAAAATGACGTGATATAGACAAACTCTTTCAGTCACAAGATTTTAAGCTTAGCTGAGACATGTAAGAAATGCTACCCTTAGGAATGCTTTGGGATATTTTATGGTAAGCGGAAAGAACTTGTGATGGGAACCGTCAGCGCCCAGCCTCACCGCGTAAGATTGGTCGGGGTAATACGAGGCTATGTTCAGAGAGCGTGACCAGTAGCAGGAGCTAACTTAACTGGAAGATTCCTTTCTTGTCAGTCGAAAGTTCTTATAGGCCTATGATGAAAGGGCTGAGAGATGAGACATACTGTGCGTTCTATCAAGCGTAATACTCCCAAGGCTTACTACAGTATCAAATGACGCATTGGAATAAGATTTGTAACTTTAGTTATTGGTAATTATTTTGAGAACTATCTTCGCCAGATCTTAATTGGCAGCTTACCCATGATCAAGTTGAAGGCTTCGAACCTGTCTACCGTGAAGTCCTTAGTCGGCATCGCAAAGTCATATCGATGCACCAAAGTAGCCAATACAATCTGCTGTTCCAAGTACGAAATGTTTCGTCCGATACAACCTCTCGCGCCCGCTGAGAATGGGATGAAGAATGGCTCCATCCTCTTACGTTCCTCCAGGTTGAGCCACCGCTCTGGCTTGAAGACATAAGGCTCGGGATAAATGTCCTCATTGTGGTGAGCGCTCCAAATAGTCATTGACACAGATGTATCACCTGGGATCCAGGTATCCATAATTTTAGCGCCTTCAGGTGGTGTACGTCGGGGGAGGCCTGAGCTGACGGGAGGAATGAGGCGAAGACCTTCATCAAGGCAGGCTTTAAGATACGGCAGGTCTTTGACCTTGTCAAATGGCGCGATGACGTCGTCTCCGTCCATGACAGCAGCGACTTCGTCCCTCAGCTTTTGCATCTGCTTGGGATGGCTAATCAACAGTTGAAGGATATGTGTCAGGGCAATCGCTGTAGTCTCCGCTCCAGCATCAATGATAGCAGAGGTCTCAGCGACAATCTCTCCCCACTCGAGCTCATTTGGAACACCGTTTTTGTTAACCATGAGGCACGAGAAGAAATCATCGAGCTTCTCTCCAGCCTCATATCTCCTCAGTCTGTCCTTAGCTTGGTGGTAGCAAACGTCTCCCCAAGGTGCACTGGTGGCCCAGTAGCTCTTCCACTTGTTGGGGACAACTTTCGAGATGCGAGCGAGCCACGGGTAGAGTTCGTACTCCCAGACGAAGACTGACTTGCACATGGCTGCGGCGTTCTGTGCTTGGCGATATCGTGCGGGATAGAGTGTTCCGTCGGGCTTTTCGGCAATGACTTCATCGGTACCGGTCTCGAGGAGAGTCATCTTTGAGGAGAGAGCGATGTAGTTGATTGCTTCGATAGTCCAGAGATTGATCCAGTGGTTGAAGTCAACTGTGAGATCTTCGGGGTCAGGATTGGTGTTAGGCTTGAGAGGTCCCGTGCATCGCTGATCAAAAGCATCAAGCAATCTCTGCGTGGTATACTGCACTTTGAACTCCCACTTCTCAAGATTCCTTGTCGCAAAAGCAGCAGATAAAAGTCTTCGCTTTCTGCTATGATCACCCTTGTCAACAACATCAAATAGGTTACGATGCGTTCCAGCCAGAACTGTCTCTTTGTGATCTTTGGTGCATTTTGTCTGATGACCGTAAATGTCTCTGACAGCTTGGGGATGGCTGAATGACAATGCATTGGGCCCGATTCTAAGAATATGTTCGCCACGACGATCATGTTCAGCAGCAAGTGTCTCTGATCGAGTGCCGGTGTGACTGAGATAACAGTGGCGCAGATCCGTTAGAGGAGAAAGCCACGAGAAGTTTGCATATTTCCTCAGACCCTTTGGATCAATGAAGTACAAGATGATGGGGTAGATGGCAAGACGAATAAAGAGGCCTGCAAGGCCGACCCCAAGAAGAATAAAGCCAATCATGGTTGTGAAGGGGTCACGATGAGGGTGAGTTGATCGATCTCGAATTCATGAGGAGCCGGATCTTATATCTTGAGCTTTCGACATTATGGGCCAAATAGTGCGGCGACAACACCGATGCGTAACGAAGACGTGCACCAATGAAACTACTCTGTTTTCTCCATATCCAACAGATTTTGATATCTATTGTTAGATAAATTGCCCGCGGGATTCGCTTTTCGGCGAAACACTTCCTAATTGAGACGCGTGGCCAAGCACCTAGAGGAGTAAATTTCCGTTCCTGGTAATGGTGTCGAAATGGTGGGATTGCGGAGTTGCGGGGAAGATATGCGCTAACATGACATCAATGATGGACCAAGAACGGTAATTGATTCCGCGGAAATCAAAATGTGAGCTCAATGGTCAATGAACAAATGCTAAGTATCAATGAATCGTGCTTCTCATTCTGCGCGGTCTACGAAATTCTACTGGCCCATCTTCTGTATCTCAAATAGCTGCGGCAGCAAACCCGACAACATGTCGTCCAAACTCTGCCACTTGATACCCAAAGCTTTCTCAGTTGCACTTGCATCTACACCAAAATGCGTAGAAGCCTCCCTTAGCCCCGGTGATCCCTTGGGGATCTTATCCTTATTCTTCCCGGCAACCTCCCTTGCGACATCAGCGATCTCTTGGTTGCAATACACTCCCGCCGCAAGAAGATATCTTTCACCACTTGCTTCAGGGACCTGAATGGCCTTGAGGTGCGCAAGAGCGACATCTTTGACACTAACCCAGACAGGGCCTTTAGTGGCAGGTATCTCGCCATCTTGGCCGGCGGAGACAATACCATAGACAATTTGGTTGGAAGTGTTGAGATGCTTTGATGACTTTGGCACAGCGCCCTGTAGCAATGGTCCAAACACCATAGCCGGGTTCAAGCTTACGAGATCAAAGTGCGCAGCTTGGTTCTCTTCCATCCACTTCCAAGCTACCTTTTCGGCAACAGTCTTGCTGGCGCGGTATGCCACTGCTGCAGCCGGTGCGTTTACACCATCCTCATATGTCAACGGAGACCAATCTTTGGCCGTATAAATCTTGCCTGGCTGCAGTCCCTTCGAGGCATCATAGATACCTGCAAACGAGTTGGTGTGCACAATGCGCTTGACGCCACCAAGCTGATTTGCTGCGTTGAGGATGGCAGTTGAACCCTTGACAGCAGGGATCATGAGGTCTTTTTCCAAGTCTGTTGTATCATAGTGAAAGGGAGCAGCGAGGTGTAGAATTGCATCAGGTCGAATGGAGCCAAAGGCTGAAATGTAAGATTCAACGGAAGTGATGTCCTCAACTACTCTGACAGAGAGATTGGGATCTCTGCCATGTAGTTCAAGAACTTGCTCAACTTTGGTTTGAGATCTGACGGTGCCCAAGACCTTGTATCCTTCACACAAAAGAAGAGCGATACAGTGTTGGGCTATGAAGCCATTGGCTCCAGTGACGGCGACAAGAGATGGTGGCAGAATGGGCTTGGGATACGCTGAAGGCATTTTGGCGGTGACAACTTCAGTGACTGGTTGCGATAAGGCTGGAAGTCAGGTTCAGGTTATGATTGGAGATGTTGGAAGAAGACTATCAAGGCGGTCATAATCGAACATACAGTACAGAGGTCTATTCTATTCTATTCTATTGGCAACCCAACTCACCCGCGGTATTCATCGCCTGTTGTCCTTTTGGTTTAGCGCTGTTATGGCCGTCGCAATGATAACTTTGCGACGGCTGCAGGCCAAAGCGCGTCCCGCACTACCGCACTCTCGTACCAGTCGGATAGAGGCGCTGATTTTGTCCGATAGCCGATTGATTCTCCTCATGCTGACATAACATCACAAGCAGATTGTCTGTTATTCCGCATGAGCAAACACTTTGGCATTGTGTTCGATATTTACGCCAAGTTATTCACTTACTTTCGATTCACTTGTCCCAGTTCAGGCGCTGTTGTCGCCTGTTAACTGACAGTTTGTGACGGGTTATTGTGATCTTGCCCCACTGGCCGATAACATCTGTTATCGGCGCTATCAGTCTTGCGATAATGATAAGGAACAGTCAGTCACCCTACACACCACAGTCAATAATCCTAGCGTGACCATGTAAAAAACACAGGAACCAAGCGGTTTTATATCATCTCATAAATATCAGACGGTTTTAGATAGCAGCAAAATACCAAATCTATTGAACTGAGCGCTGAAAGCTGGGCTGGCCACCGTTGTGCAGAACCACATCAATTTACTAATAACAAACCTACAGCTTGCATCACATTCATCTTCTTTTGAGGTCAACGCCTTATGCTCAGCGACTGTATTAATGACGATTAAACTCCCGCAATTGCCCTCTTCTTCAAAACAGCCGAGTTCTCATTTAATCCGGCCCAGTCATGAGCATCCAAGCAAGCCTGTCGACTCAACAACACAGCGACCTTGGTCCTCTCCCTTAACTCCGCCTCATACTCATCAATAGCTTCATTCAACCCCTTGCCTTTATGATAGGCTCCCTCCAGAGCTTTTGTCAACCGATAAGCATCAAGGATACCATGGTTCGCTGCTTCGCCTCGATACATGGTCATCGCATGCGCCGCATCGCCAGCTAGAGTGACCTTACCGCTGCGATTATCCCAAGGTGGACATGGCCAGTCCTGTAGGACTATCTCAATCACTTCCGAGCCCTCTGGGATTCTTTGTACAGTGTCCCGAAGGACGGGATTGAATTCTGTGGCTCGTTGCTTCATATATGCCAAGCGCTCCGCGTCTGTGGCTTTGACCTCGTCTTCTGGTGTTTTCATAGGCCACGATATCATAACTTGTACGCGATAATGCTCATCCTTTGTTCCAGCAGTACCATTAACGACTGGTGTTTCCAGCATGCTGAACCAGAAGAACGTCCCTGTCTCAGGATGACAGCCTTGGAACAGAAGAGGATCGATATCTTTCAATGGCTTTACCTGATCTGGTGTGAGATCTAGAGCAGCGCCGGTAAATCGTACCGGCAGTCGAATATTTCGGTATGACTCTGGTGCTAAGAATTTCCTTGTTCTTGAGTTACTGCCCTCAACACCGACTATGAGAGACCCTTCAGCTCGAGATCCATCCTCGAACGCAGCGACAACGCCGTCGTCGCGCTCTTCAATTGAAGCAAGTCGCTTGTTCCAATTGACGTGGTCCGACACACTTTCGAGCAAGACCTTGCGCAGCTTCTCTCTATTGACTCGTCGTCGATCGCCAGGGGGGATGAGAAATTTTGGCTCCAGGGTCTCGAGATTGATGAAGACGAATTTTCCGAGCCCTTGACGGTCGGCCTCTGGGTCGACTTGGACTGATTCGACGTCCTTGAATGCTTCTTCCGATAAGAGTTCTCTCAGGAATGGGAGGACCCAATGGAGTGTTATGGCCCAGCCTTGACCGCGGGAGCTGATGTGGCTGTCGCGTTCGTAAATCTGAAAGGGAATGCCAAGCTTCATGATCGATGTTAGTGGGGTGATTGATGAGGTGGTTTGAGAGGCGGATTACCTTCTTGAGGCCATGGGCGAGGACAAGGCCAACAACTCCAGCGCCGATTATGAGAACTGGCTTACGGTCTTTGGACATGGTGATGTTCGCGTGAGCTTTACACAAAGAATGATCAATGGATGGGTTTGTGTTCAATCTTGGTCGCTTTGAACAAGGGGAAATACCAGGGTTTATTCTCTCGTAATATCAGATTGACCCTCGAGACACTTCGCAGTTGAAGTGGGTGCGACGGCATCACACGTCATGAAGCTCTTATCGGGGTTATCTACGTTACAGTGAGGTCCCAGCAGCGCGGTTCAGTGCATCCAGCGCAGTGAGGGGTCCGTCGGAAGTCGCCGTTATGCAACCGTCGGAAAAGCACCATGAATTGCGCGCCAGACTAACTCGAATTGTCTCTGTAAGATAGCGGGGACCGCGGAAATCAATGATCTTTGCGACAAGGCAATTCGCATGGGAACATGCGCCGGAACTGGATGCGATGGAGGTGAAAATAGATTCATTCAAGAGTCAGTTGATCTCGCTTCCGATTCATCGCATCCTCAACCCATTCATCCCCGATATCGTATCTTTGCCGCAGTCACCATGACACAAGACACCAAGCATGAGGCTCTTCAGCCTGTTCATCCCTCAATGAAGGGCAAACTCGACCCTGTCTTTGAGAAGCTCTACAACGACAACGTCGCCAACACTCCCCTCAAACCAATTGATCTCGGCATCCTCCGATCGAAATACTCAGTTCTCTACTCGTACGGCACTGGCCCCGCACCAGATGTCGCGCGCCAATACGATACCCAGATTGTTACTCACGAGGGCATCACTCTAGATGTTCGAGTGTATGAGCCTGACGCTGCAGGTCCATGGCCTGTGCATATCGACTACCATGGTGGCGGCTGGGGTCTAGGCGATCTTGATACCGAGAGCCATATTTGCAAGCACATCTGCAATGTCGCTGGCGTCGCTGTCATTGATGTCGCATATCGCCTTGTACCCGAGAATGCGTTCCCTTGTGGTGTTACCGATAGTTTCGCTGCTCTGAAGTACATCTACGAGAAGGGCGCTGAGCGATTTAGCATTGATCCTGAGAGAATCTCTGTTGGCGGAGTCTCAGCCGGTGGGTTCATTAGTCTTGCGCTGGCGCACTTGGCCCGCGATGCAGGAATCCCTCTCAAGCTCGTCGCTGTTGGAACACCAGTGATTGACGATTTAAGTCAATATTCTTCAGCATCAGATTCACCGTTCAAGTCGATGCAAGAAAATGAGCATGCGCCCACACTCAATTGGGGCCGACTAGCTTGGTTCGACAAGCTCAAATGGAGTTCGCTGGGCTCAACCCCTGAAGAGATCGCTAAGAAGCGTGCGCAAATACCTGCGATTTATGGCAACCTGTTCAAGGCGGACAACTATAATAATCTCGCAAAGACTGTCATTTATACAGCTGGTGCCGACCCGTTGAGGGACGAGGGCGAGGCTTACGGCATGAAGTTGATTGAGCATGGCAATGAGGTGACGTTGAAGAGGTTCCCTGGCGTACCGCATCCGTTTATGCATATGGATAAGGATCTTTGGCAGGCGAAGGAGTTTATTCTGCAGACTGCTGGTGCTATTCGAACTGCTTTACATGAGCTATAGTCTCAGACAGTGTAATTGAACCATTCTATTAAACAGAGAAATGCTATAAGCATCGATATCGTGAGTCTGTAAATCAACTCGCGAGAGAGAAAGGGTGCAATTGATGAGCCCGCGATGCTCAGAGAATTGGCAGCTAAAGCCAAGGCCCGTCGCTGAAGACCTCGCTGTTAGCGGGCTATCTCCCCATACCCGACAGCGCTATCTAACCCCGCTTGGTGCCACTGTAGCGCCTGATATGACGGATACCATATCACCAAACTAGCTGTTAGCAGTCTAGCACTTACGCGCTATCAAGATAACGAGGGAGCCGGTTCCTAATTCCGGGTGACCCATACCTCCTCCCTCTCATTACCCCAGCTTTTCCTCCTCCTCGCTGACCTCGAAACCATGGCGACGCGCGAGCGACCGAGTAATACCTGCTTACGGTGCGCCGAGATCAAACAGCGCTGCAAGGGTGGTGTGCCGTGCGATCGGTGCAGTAGGTTGAGCCTACCTTGTCGTCCAAAGGGGTACTCGGCTTCGTTGTCCGGGGAGTTTGGGCTTGACGGTCGTGATGGGGTCTCTGTTGGGCAGCCGAAAGCAAAGATACGCAGGGTGCAGACAGGCTGTTTGACGTGCAAAAGGCGCAAGAAGAAATGCGATGAGCGGTAAGCACCAACCTCGTTTGTCTTGACGAGCCTGATCTCATCATTGTCATAGCAAACCCAGCTGTGGCGACTGCAGGAGACTTTGCCTCGACTGTTCGTGGCCGACCGAGAGGGCAAGTAGACCGAGGCTCAACGGCTGGACCAATGAATCATGGCTTAGCGCAGAACAAGTCCTCGACCTGTCGTCGGAGACATCACCAAGCCCAAATCCTTCGCCAGGTTCAGTCCAATCCAACGTGGACCTGAGTATCGCCGACTTGCTATGCCAAATGTCGACAGCCGTTCCCGTAGATGGTGCCGACGTTGACATAACGGCGACGTTACCAGAACTATCCTGGGACTTGACCACTGACACAGGCTGGCTCGATATTCTCCCGGAAACACCTCCCATTGCGGAAGACTCACCAGACAGTCTACCAAATACCACGCTCACTCTGTATACGCCGAGTTTGGTACCAGACATGACATCTCCTCACGACAAAGCATTGCTAAACCATTACTCAAATATTGTCGCCTCAGTGCTATCAAGGCATCCAAATTCAACATCAAACCCTTACCTCAGTTATCTCGTTCCCATGGCCGTCTCAAACCAGCTCATCCTTCATTGCGTCCTCGCTTTGAGTGCAACGCATTGGCAGAAGCTTCAACCTGACATGCGAGATAGGGCACTGTATCACAAAGGCCAAGCGACGCAATCTCTGGCCGGTCTCCTACCTCATGTAGATGGGGGTTCAGTGGATGTCGCGCTGGTATCCTGCCTACTTCTGTGTATGTCAGAGCTGTTCGATGGTACCTCAGCAGGATGGAAGCTTCATCTCCAAGGCGCAAAACGACTCTTGTCAACAGTCAAATCTCAGACCGGTGGTAATCTGACAGGTCACTTTAAGTTCTTTGTCAAGCTGGCGCGCTTTCTAGATAGTGCAGCGACAACAAGCACCTGCAAGCCTCCTCTGATAGACGACAAGACAGTGGCAACTACACCTGAGCCGACGGAAGATGCCAGCAACGATGATGCTGCAGTTTATGGAATACCGAAAGAACTGTTCCACATGGTCGATCGTGTGAATAATCTGGCCAGCAAACGAGGAACCAGAGTTGATGAGGCTTCCGAAGCTCTGTTTCGCGAAGAAGCTGAAAGAGTTCAGGGGAGATTGGATAACTGGGCTTACGACTATGGTGGTCTCGCAGGCGCCGTCGCGTCCTTGTCACCTACCAATGACGACGTCCTCCACGCAACAACCGCATACGAATGGGCACTCCGCCTCCGACTTCACCAAATCACAGAAGGGTACTCACTTACAGAAAAGGTATTTGAGTGTGTCCAGCACATTCTCGACTCAGCACAGAAGATCCGTTATGGCAGTCCCCTCGAGAGCTGCCTCCTATTTCCTCTGGTGATGGCAGGTGGTGCATGCAACTGTCTTGAGCAGAGAATGGTCGTGCAAGATAGGCTGATGATCATGGAGCGGACTTGTGGGTTCGGATATGTACATCAGAGCCGCGAATTAGTAGAGACTGTTTGGAAGAGAAGAGAGACCGAGAGTATGGTTAATTGGGCTAGGATTCGGTATGAGGAGATGGGCGGACTAGCACTATACTGATAACAATGTAAGATAATACGACCAGACGCAATTGTACTCGTGAAACATTTAAAGAAAAGGCTATGAAA
Organism: Fusarium fujikuroi IMI 58289; assembly: GCF_900079805.1. Lineage (NCBI taxonomy): Eukaryota > Fungi > Ascomycota > Sordariomycetes > Hypocreales > Nectriaceae > Fusarium > Fusarium fujikuroi. Next base: position 3,018,434 of record NC_036625.1, on the reverse strand, counting down.
GGAGAGGACTATTTTAAACGAGCTATATATACATTCCAACACTCTCTACGAAGAGACCTGCGTATCATTGACCAACCCAGCGATATGGGCATGCATATCATAGGCACAGACCTCATCAATTGTCAACATCCCCGGCTTCGTGTTCTTGCTCGACCAACCAATCCTTTCATTCAAGTTCTCTCTCGCACGCTTGCTCGCTTCTTGCAATCTTGTAGCACGTGGCTTGCGCTCCGCCTCATACAGCTTGAGACGCTGTTCAACACTCAAGTCCGAATACTTCTCTGAAAAGAGGATACCCAATGCGCCCGCGTCTTCGATGGCCATGCAAGCACCCTGACTTTGATCTGGCATCATGGGATGCGCAGCATCGCCCAGCAGTGTGCAACGGCCTTTGGTCCAGTAGGGATAGGGATCGTGGTTGTACAGACGCCACATCTTGATGTCTTCGGCGTTGAGGAAGAGCTTGATGAGCTTAGGATCTAACCCAGGGAATGTAGAAGCAAGAACGTCGCCAGTGGTGGAGATGTTCCAGCCATCTTCCTTGGTATCATTCTTCTCGGCTGGATAAAAACAGTAGCATGAAACAACGTTGTTATCGCTGCATGCTGATAGAACGATCTTGGTCTTTGTGTCGCCGCCCCAAAACTCGATTGCCTCGTTGTTGATATACTCCTCGAGGCCGAGCTCACGTAGCTTGTCGGCGTAGATGATGCAGCGATAACAGCAAGATGTGCTGGGCACAAAATTTGGAATAACGCCAAGTTGCTCCCGCATCACGCTTCGGATACCGTCTGCGCAAATGATGGCATCATGCGTAGCCTCATTACCGTTCTCAAAGGTGATGTGACCAGTTTCAGTGTCAAGCTTGGATGCCCTGTGCCATGTCTTTAACTCAGCAGGCCGACCTTTGCCGCTTGGCGACAAAGCAGTGTCTTTGAGGTGATTATGCAGGTCGATTCGATGAAAGTTGTTGTAGTCTGTGCCGAAGCGTTCGCGATAGTCTCCCAATGGGTATGTGCCTTCGACTTCTCCAGTAGAGTAGTCATGGCGGATGAGGTTTCGCAAGATGACTGGCTTGGCAGCGGGAATGTCAACGTCCCATTCTTCCAAGAAGCGAGAGCCGTTGGAGGCGACTGAAAGCGATGCACCGACTTCGCCACCAAAGTCGTAGCGCTCGTAGAGAGTGACTTGGTGGCCGGCTCGTCGGAGGGCGATGGCGGCGGAGAGACCACCAAGACCGGAGCCGATGATGCCTATTGAGAGAGACGTTTCTGTTCGTCCAGGCATGTTGTGTTGTGAAGAGCTTGTGTGGATAAGTCGAGGCTATGATTGAGCCGTTTGGCTTAGGGATAGAGAGAGGTGCTACAGGATGCAACGAAGTACTGTGTAAGATGTGATTGAGGATTTTGACGAGAAGATTGTAATTGAAGTTCTAATTATATGTATCGTAGTCTTATGCCCGGCGCTCAACGCGTGTCATTGCTCTCGTCTCATATCATCCCAATCCCAGCCTGCTCCGCCCTCGGACGACTGAGGCTGAAAACCACTATCTCAAACCGCGCGGACCGCTATCAACACGGCGAACCCAAGAACCATTCCTGGGACCTCGAAGCGACGGGCGGGGAAGAAATCCACACGATTTCATTGGTCCCGCCCATCAGGATCCGACGGTTGCAGCTTTATCGCGGTCTAGCCCAATCTAGATAGAGTTTACCGACGTATCATCATTCCCCAGGTTTTTGGAGTCCAGACTCGGAGCTATGACTTGAATTCTATCAAGATAACATTGCAACTGCTCATGTTTGGCTACTAGATACCCTAAGGGTGGTATCGCGGGCTCGAGGTACTTAACCCTGTCTTGTCGTCCCATTGAGGCATCTCCTTTTGGCTTCAGTACAGGCTGCCTTCGTCAATCGATCGCTACCTTGCCACCGATTGAACTTTTCACTCAAATATCTGACTCTTTCTTCAACTCACAACAACTACTTGTGCATCGGACAGGTGAGTACCTAACAACTTGCACTGCTGCATCTGTCTAACTCTTGTGGCAGCTTCACCATGACTCCTACCGACAACGAGAAGATCCCAGACATCATGCGTCCTCCCTCCGTCACCAAAGGCTCAGTCCAAGATGTCATCAGCGAAGCATCCCTGAAGCCGATCACTCGCAAAGTCGACTACCACCTCGTTCCTCTTATGCTAGTCTGCTACTTCCTCCAGTTCCTTGACAAAGTCCTCATCAACTATGCCAACATCATGGGTCTTTCGGAGAACCTCCACTTCACTGGAAATGACTTCTCCTGGATGGCCACCGCTTTCTTCATCGGTTTCGCCGTTGCTGAATTTCCTCAGGGTGTCTTGATCCAGAAGTTTCCCGTCAGCAAGGTCCTTGGCCTCAACGTTGTTCTCTGGGGTATCGTTATCTGCTGCTCTTCCGCTGCTCATAACTTCCCTGGTATGGCAGCTGCGAGAACTCTTCTTGGCATGTTCGAAGCTGTTATCTCGCCTGCCCTCATCATGATCACTTCACAGTGGTACACCAGAAGACAAGCAACCCCAAGAACCGGTATCTGGTACTGCGGTCTTGGTATCGGCCAGACTGTTGGTGGACTGATCTCTTATGCTGCCCAGCATGGTAGCCGAACCAGCAGCTTCCAGAGCTGGCGCATCATGTTTGTGTCAGTTGGTGCCTTCAATGTCATGATCGGTCTTCTTGTTCTCTTCTGGATGCCTTCCAGTATTAAGGATGCCAAGTTCCTCACAGAGCAGGAGCAGGTCATGCTTCAAGAAGCACTTGATGCTGATCAGGGAGGGAAAAGCGCCAAGGTCTTCCGCCGCGCTGGTATTTGGGATGCTCTCAAGGACATCCAAGTTTGGTTGCTTTTCCTTAACACTATTCTCATCGTTATCCCATCAGGCATCATCACGACCTTCTCTGCTACTCTAATCCGCGGCTTCGGATACGACCCCAAACAGGCCGCTCTTCTCAACATGCCTGCTGGCGTTGTATCAGTGTCAGCCACCTTACTCAGCACTTTCGCCATCCTCTACGGGTTCCCACGATGGCTGGGTCTTTGCCTTCTCATGGTCCCAACTCTGATCGGCGCAGGGCTCATGTCCTTCTACTCCAGCAGTCAAGCCGGCTCTCTCGCTGGTATCTATTTGATCAACTTCGACGTTGCACCTCTCGCACTAATTTATGCTCTTGTCGGAGCCAACGTTCAAGGGTACACCAAGAAGGTCACTACCAACGCCATCGTCGCTGTTGGCTTCTCCATTGCCAATATCATTGGCCCCCAGACTTTCCAAGCGAAGGATGCCCCAAGCTTCATCCCTGCAAAGATAACTGTCTTCTGTGTCTGTGGTGCCTCCGTGGTTATTACAATCCTTACCAGAATTCTTTATGGCCTTAGAAACAGGAAGGGAAGAGTTTCACAGGATCTTGGTCAGAGTGGAGAGGTTGATCCGGATACCATGACGGATAGGAACAACCCTAACTTCTTCTACGTTTACTAAACAAGACTAGTTGGTTTATAGTAGTTTATTGCTTTAGGAATGAATTTAAGCCAGTTAACCTATCACATCTGTCTCTCTGAGAAATAGTTTACCCTCTTTCTAGTCACAATATGGTTAGAAGCATCACGGCACTAAAGTCTTAGGGATTGTAAGTATTTAATGGCGCTATTCAAACTAATTGATCCTCAAAGCAAGACTACCATGGGTTCCCGGTTGGTCCACCGAACTGCAACCTGTAAGCAAGAGCCGCTCGCCGAGGAGTTAGATCCATGAGCTCACAGGTCGTTGGCAAAGAAGACAGGCTTGGCAGCATGTTTGTTGACGCGAAGGCTCAGCTGGTCGGGTCGCGAGTAGTGGCCGACAATGTCTAAGTTCTGCTTCGCCTTGTACTTCTCCTCAAGGTTGATATCAGCGTAAAGAATACCCTCCTCGTTAGGAGCAAGGGGCTTGACAAGCTCCTCTCCGAAAGGCGAAAAGATCATACTGAAGCCGCCACCAGACTTCTTAGTATAGTCGTAGCCTTCAACGTTCGCCTTCTTATGGTTCTCCTCAGTCATGATCTGACTTGCCAGAAGAACGAAGCAGGCTCCCTCCATGGAGACGACGTGAGAGAAGGCCTTGCAGCATTCGGGAGTGATATGGTATGGCCACTCAGGGACGTTCTGGGGGAAGATGGAAGGCCAGCTGGAGACGTGGATATCGACATCCTGGGAGTATTCATAGTAGCGGAGAAGTGTCTGGGTGTGCTCCCAGCAGTTAAGACCAGCAACCCTGCCAAATTTCGTGTCGGCGACATTGGTCAGAGACTCGCCCTGTCCGTCACCGTAGATAGCACGCTCAACATGGGTGGGCTTGATCTTGCGGCGGTGAAGAACAATAGTGCCGGTCTCGTCGATGAAGGACTTATTCCGTCAACACACCGAAAGGTTCAGTTAGTAGCACAACTCACCTGCGCGATGTAAAGAGTTCCCCTGTATCTCTCACTATATCCAAGGACTACAAATACGCCTGCCTCTCGAACAGCAGCTCGGATCTGGTCCATCTCAGGTGACTCTCTCTCCAATGAGTTCTTGAAGTACTCATTGACCCATGGTGCGTTCTCGGTAGGCGAGTTGGCCCAGATGCTCCTAGAAATGAATAAGCTGATCTGCCCATGTTTCGTAAGTCTTCTACTTACCATGGATATCCAGGAATGAAGACTTCAGGGAAGCCGATTACGTTGGCACCGTTCTTTGCTGCCTCTTGGATGAGACCGATGGACTTGTTGACACCGCCCTGGAGATCGTTCCAGACGGGCTCGGCTTGGATGGCGGCGACTTTGAGGGACTTGGACATCTTGATAGATTGTAGTTGAGGTTGTGAGTTTGTGTTGGTGGTTGTGTTGTTGATGCTTGTGTTGGACCGAGAAGGATGATGAGATGAGGAATTTGAGGAATTTGAGGGCGACTTGCTCCTCTACTTATACTTGTGAGACTGATACTCATCTTGTGGCAAAGATGCGACGATATTTCCCATCTCAGCATCTATCTGTTCTTGGTGGGGATTGTTTGAGGGGTCTATCCGGATATCAGATTACCTGGTGATCATCAAGGTCGGGTGATTGATTCCCGGATAATTACTCTCCTTGACCCCAGTTACCCCAGATATGCCAAACCTAATCTCCGCACGCCGGATTTATGACATCCACAATTCCACAATAGGCCACAGTCAATATACGATTGGTTACGTGTCAGACCTCGCTCATATCGGAAGCAGGATAATCAATATCCTAGGACTGGATTAAGCTATATAATCAGATTAGTAGCACCAAAGACAAGGCCTCATTACAGTCCTAAACTAAACGAAAAAGTCCAGAGATGACTCCCCAAAACACTGGTCATACGTCCAAGACTCGAAAATATCGTCCAGCGAATAAACATGCTCAAAGCTACCCTCCGAGCCGTGATCATGGAAAACCACAAGATCGTCCATTTCATACCGTTCAAATTGTCGCCTGCTCTCTTCATTGATCTCTTGTGCGAGACCATGAGCCCAGATGTCGATTTCCCATTCCCTAGCCAGGGACAAGATCGCTCGAATGGACCGATTGGCCCAATTCCAGTTCACATTCATCTCATAGAGGGATTTAACGCATATGTAAAGACATCGCATAGCCTCACTTCTGCCGTAGTTTCCTGTTGACTTAATGTGAAGAAGATGGATGATTGCTGCAGTGAAGGCTGGGTGGACTCCTGAGACAGGCATATTTCGCTAGGCGTTGTCAGTTTGCTAGGATAGTTAAGATCAAACGATCACATACCATTGTGTAATTCTTTCTGAATATCTGTAGAATCCTAGCCATCTTGACGGCTGATTCCCTGCAGGACTTTGAGTGAATATCTCCTCCCTCTGGATCATAGGCGATGGTGCTCTTGCCAGGGTTGAGGAGCTGAAAGAATGGTCGATGAAGTAGCAATATTGCGTGGTGGTATTGTAAACTGGAGAATAGCCGTCAGTGAGATACCCTTACCAGATCCATAGTTACTCACTGAAACTGATAGACATATGGCGGAGAACACTGAAGACTGGAACTCGAAATTTTCAAGCTTTTCGGCAACTGGTCAAAGAGTCCGACAGCTTGTAGATGAGCTTTCATAACTCGGTCTTCTCTTTCTTTATCAGTCCATGCGTATCTCTGTGCATATCTGTACCATGTCAGCTGCCATCCCTTGCCACTTAAGTATAGATTTCTCACAGCTGGTCGATAACCTCCGAGGTAGCGAGCACAAGGTCACAGGTATACATCGAGTTTTCCAGAATATGACTTGTCGGATATGGAGCGGATATTCCATATTGATAGTCAGATAAGAGAGGGCTATGTTGGGTGAGTCCTTTTGGTTTGGTTGTTGTGATGTTGTACTCTTGGATACTGGCCGGCCGGCCCATACCAAGGCAATAAAGTCTGTTCTAGTCGTCAGTTTTCGAAACATGCCAGTGCTCTTTGGTTGTTTTACTTGTCTAAGAAATATACACCCCAGAATGTGACGTTCCTGGCCTCCACGTCATCAGCGGATACTAAGCCTTTGGAAGCGTACGGTGAGCAATCACAATGAAGGCCCAGGTTCATGGCCATCCTGGTCGCCATACCGATGTACAGGAATCCGAGACCCTCATTGTCAATAGTTGCCCAGTACAGGCCCAGAAGGGCTGTTGCTTGAACCGTCGACGTCGTTGGAGCTTCACATTCGTAATGAAGCATGGTCTTGGCTTGAGCAGCAAACGCTTCACCAGCCGTATTTGCGTCATCGGGATCAGTTCGAAGCTCTAATCTCGGAGAGTACCGCGACGATATTGCTAAAATCGCCGCCATTAAAGAAGGCGTGCAGTACCGACCACTCTTCTCGACGTATAGATCCCTGACGAATAGCTCTCTTGGGACGATGTACTGCCAACAGTTCTGCCATCGCCAGAAAATCTCCAGTAGGTGATCGCGCATCTCGTCAGAGGGCGTGATGAAATCGGGCATTTTTTCAGCGGCCTCTATGCCGCGAAGTCTGGCTTGGATCGACGATGGAACCTTAATAGAGTGGTTGGGAATGATGGAAAAGTTGCTGGATGCGCCGAAATAGCGCAACTCTCCAATCTCACCAAGAGTGAAGCAACCGAGAGCATTTGCGAGATCATCCATATCTTCTTCGCTTGTGGTACTGTTTGGGTCCGGTTGAGAAGCTTGGGTAGTGCTTACGAAGGCCACCTCCTCATGGTCACAGTTGCTGCTGTTCTTTGCAGAGTCTGGTGTCCCAGGATCACCATTGCGCTGGGCGAGTTGCTTCTCCAAGCTAGCGACACGGGCTTCCAACGCGTTGATATATGCATTTGTATGTCGTCTGTCCGTATGTGTTAGTGCAATTTCTGCCATAATGCTGTGTTGACGTACTTTCTGTTACTTTCAGCCTGGGTATACTCGCAGTCTTGTTGGCGGTCGTAGCATGCGCTGCATCTTGGCTGACTGCCATCGCACTGCGCATAGCTCGAGTCAGCTACTATCACATAGGTAGATCGAGGTCATGCGACGTCACTTGTTCGTATAGAGGCTCAAGTCGTGCAGGGAGGGGAGCATTACCTTTGTTCTCTTGACCCGGCAGCCGTTACAGGCTACCGAAGCCCGCTTCCTGGGGTTAGGTGGGGCAGAATAAACAGCCGTCGTAGACATGATCAAATGCGTGATGCAGAGACTTGAATTCTTAATGCGTGATCGTGTGAGAAAACAAGGAGCCGCGGTGGTAAAATCTGGGGTAATAATTGCAAGTTCTCCACTGTCGTTGCTGCCCAGGCCCAGGGCAACGGAAGGTTTAATGAATCCGAGGGGAAGAAGCTATTCCCAAAGCACGATAGCTTATCTGTAACCCTCTCGTACAGAAGGCCAAATCGATATCTATGCCAAAATTCATCTCTTAGTAGGCCGACCCTATACTATACAGTACTGTAATTAATATTCCTTATAATTTAATATAAGTAAGGTAAATATAGGTCTAACTAATTATAGCCCTTTACTTAAGAGGGTTATATAGCTTTATGTAACTTTACAATAGTTATCGTTAATCTTAAGTTTAGCTTTATTTTTATTCCCTAAATTTATTATGCCTTATAAGGTAAGAAATCCCTACTTTTAGTATATTATATTTACCTATAATTGCCCTCTATAACCTAATATATACCTTATTAAATTTATATGCTTTAGAGCTTTATTTTTATTTTACTTTAAAGCAATTTAAAGTATATTCCCCCCCTAATTTTATACCTAAAGCCAGATTATTAAGGTATTAGGCTTTAGCCTATATTAACCCTTTCCTTACCTTACCTTTATACCCTTTTATGCCCTTATATTATATTAATTAAGGTTATATAATTAAAGGCTTTATTTTTATATCTCTTTTATCTTTTATTCTTTATATTTTAGTATACTATATAAGTAACTTAAGGCTAATATCTAATTAGAGGACCTATCTAGATATTATAAAGACCTATATAATTTTATAATATTATGCCTCTCTATAAAACCGTAAAGGCTAAAAGGGAGCGCTTAGCCTATAAAGCTAAAGAAGCCTATCTTATAGAAAAGGTTAAAGCTAAATATATTACTATAGAGAAGGCTAAAGTTAAGTATATTGCTATTAAGAAGGCTAAAGCTAATTATATTACTACTAAAAAGGCTAAAGAGAAATATATTGCCTTTAAGAAAAAGCTTAAAGCTAACTATATTACTACTTAAAAGAAAAAGGCTAAAGAAGCCTATATTACTGTTAAGAAGTTTAAAGCAAAATATACTAAATTAAAGCAGCATTATAATAAGCTTATAGAAATGCTTACTTATATTAAAAAGGAAATAGATAATAAAGCTCTTAAAGAGGATTATATTATTAAGAAGAAGTAACTTAAACGTTAGCTATATATCTTTAAATATAATAATAATAAAGACTATAGAGCTATAAAGGAAGCTCTATAATATAATTTTAGTAACTACACTTTTAAGCATTTAGCTAAAAAGGTTAATAGGATTCCTATCCCTACCTTTAACTATAAGGCTAAATGCCTTTCTATAAACCTACAGTTAACTATCTAGGTATATATAAATGCATTAAAGAATTATTCCTATAAAGGCCTTATATATATAAAGTTTAATAAAAATAAAGTAAGATATTTAATTACTTTCTATTTTATATTATATTATATTAATTTATATAGCTTCTTAAAGAGCCTAATTTACTCTTTTTATATAAAAAAAAAGATAAAAACCTTAAGGCTAAGTATATACTTAAATTCTTATTATAGAATACTAATATTATACTTTACTATCTATATAGATTTATAATACTTAAATCGCTTCTATATAATAAATATATATCTAATAATAGTACTCTTGCCTATTACTATATTATAGCTCTATCTAAAGGCTATACTAATTACCTCTAAAACTATTCAAGACCAAACTGCAGCTATATTAGGGGTATATACTTATAATGCCTTATATATCTCTATATTAACTTATTTAACAATAACTCCTAAAAAGCATAAGGCTATATCTAATACTATCTCTATTACTAGTAATAGTAGTAGCTTTTTATCTAACAGTAAAGAGGACCCTATAGATATATTAAAGGACTTTACTAAAAAGGAGTATTATAAACTCTCTTAATTCTTCTATAAAGTTACTAACTATAAAAAGAAGAAAAAGAAATCCAAGGGTAAGGGCAAGTCTAAATCTAAAAAGGCAAAGGGCAGTAAATAAGGTATTTTAATTCTATATATAACTATTTAAAATAGTACTGACTTCTTCTAGCTACCTATAATTAGTTTTTAGGTCTTTATTTTTATAAGGATATGGCTTATAGGTTATAAATTATAACCAGTATTATAGGCATATAAAGCACTATAGAGCATTACAGGCTACTATAAATAACTATAGGGCATATAAAGCATTATAATACCTAATAGTAAAAGTTTAATGTTTTTATTAACTTACTTTATTAATTAATTATATCCTTAAATTATATCTATAATAGATATATATATAGATTTTATAATACCTTATAGCACCTTATAGTACCTTATAGTTCCTTATTATAAGTAATTTTAAATATTTTTCTTAATGTTACTAGCTATAGTTAGTATAGTATATTTATATACTGTATTTTAAGGCTATATACTATAGTATAAGGCTATATATTATTCTTTATAGTCTTATCTTAAGCCTCTTAATATAAATTTATTTTCTTATATTATATTAATCTTTCTTTTAACCTTATAATAAGCTCTAGAGGGCGCCTCCCTATTAACCTTAATACTTTCTATATTTAAATTAAATAATAGAAGTATTATAACCAAATAACTGCAGATAATATTATATAGCATATTTTAATTAAGTTTAATATTTTTACCTCTTATAGAGTATTATATTAATATCTTTAGACTTAGCAGTTAGATTAGATAATATCTAATATAACCTAGGCCTAAACAGAAGATATTAAGGTATTATAAAATTATATTAAAGAGCTTTTCTTTAAAAATATTCTTAAAGATAAAAATATCCTTTTCTAGTTATAAAAGAAAGGCTTTATAGTAATTAATAGAGGGCTAATTAGAATATAATAAAGCCTTAGCCTTTTATAGTATCAGACCTCTAAGCAGAAAGAGAAGTAATTTATTAAATTATACCATTTCTTTAAGAATAATGCCTTATTAAATACTAAGCTATAGTTATTTAGTTAAATATATCTCTATACTTATATTTAGTAAAAATAGCTATCCTTAAGTTAATAGGCACTATATAAAGCATTTTATAACTTTATGCCTATAAATATAACTAATTAATAGAATATAATGTAATACTATTAAACTAAATAGATAGCACCTAGGCCTAACTTTATTTAATTAATTAATACTTATAATAAGTTAAAGGCATAAGGGATTAAAATATATACATTAATTAATACATACTTATAGTATATTATATAGCTATATATTAGTATATCAGCCAATATATCATAAAGTATATTTAAGTAATACCTTTATATTCTAGAGAATCAAGAGAGTATGCCTCTTATTATTTAATTAAATCGTAATAATAAAACTCTTATAATAGCTAGGGCTTATTTTTACCTTTTACAAGCATAAAGCTCCCTACAGGCTACTACAGCTTAGTAAATATAATTCCACAATTATTAAATATACAGCAAAAGCATATATAATAAAAAGATTAAAAGTTAATAATACTAACTTAGCAATAGTTAAGTAAGGCATTGGCATATATATATATATATATATATATATATATATATATACTACTA